>NC_064648.1:111658273-111959344 GCF_023864345.2 Schistocerca serialis cubense
TCGCTCATCTTCCGTGTACCTTCTTTTCGAGTTTCCATTACTCTTATCTTGATTGTGGCCGTTGTAGTTCGGCACTGGCCTACTACCCCACTGAGGTCCATTATTGCGACGGTTGTTATTTTGTTCACGCTGTCGGCGTTTCTCCCACGCCTGTTCCTCTTGAAATGCTAATTCCAGTTCACGCAAAATGCCCTTAAATACCTCAGTATCGCTACCACAACGACCGGCAAGTGATTGTTGATACGAGATGGGAAGTTTCATGTAGCATAATCTGATGATTTCCGCACTGCTACATGGGTTGTCTAGGTACTGGTTCCTTTTTGTCATATTTTCTAAAAATTTGACCGGACTCCGGTACCCTGCCCCTTCCATATCTCTGGAAATCATAATTTCTTTTTTGATCCTTTCTTGGGTTTCTTTAGACCAATACTGGCCCAAGAAGGAATTTTTGAATTCTTCGAACGAGACGCTCGTCTTCGCTACATTTCTCATGTACTCAGCGGTCGCGCCCTCCATACGGGAGCACACAAAATCCAGCTGGTACATCAATGGCCAGTGTGGGGGCAAAGATAACTCGAATTGTCCCATAAAAGTTTTTGGATGCAAGCTATTACCTTCGTCCTTGTAGTGATGGAACCATCGGACTGATACAAAATGCTTGTAGTCAAACCGGTCATCATTCCAGTTATCATTTCGCCCGTTCTTACGATTCGTATGAACTTCGGGACGTGGACTAATTCGTTCCGACACGCTATCGTCATCTCCCCCCTCTATTTTCGACAGTCGTTCGGTACATCTAATCAGCTGACAGCGATTGTGCTCACTGGACTGCTGTGCGCTGTCCGTGTTTACCTCTGTCGTTGCCTCAGAGCTGTGAATCAAGGCGTGGCTGCCGTTGCTTATAGTGTCAACCTCGTCACACCGTGAAGCAGTTATCTGTGTTCCAACAAGTGGCGATTCAGTCGACGCAGTAATTACACCCTTCTCCTTTCCTGATGTCTCTGTAATGAGACGTTTTACCTCGTCCTCTAAATTTCTTTTTAATATCGCCATCTCCTCTTTCAACATCTCGTTAGGCCTTATGTCCAGTTGCTCTTGTTGCTTTTCTTCAGCGCGTTTTATCCGGTTCTGTAGCCTTGATAACATGACCTTTCCTACTTTTGCCGTGCTTTGCGTGGAGTCCCGAGTTTCTCTCGCTATTTTCCTTGCACCTTTCGCAATTAATCTGGCTTCAATTGCCATTCGTTTGATGATGGCAATCTCTTTCTCTATTTTGACGCCGAGATTCTTTACCTCCTCTTTTACTTCCCTATGAACTTCTGTGAGCCTATAGTTCAGCTCCGAATTCGCCTTTTTAATTTCGGCATTAAGGTTGGCGCTCTGCTCTTTCAGCTCCGTATTCGCCTTTTTCATTTCAGCATTAAGGTTGGCGCTCAGCTCTAAGTTCACAGTTTGCATCTGTTGCAACAGGTCCGTAATGATTTTGAGAGTAGCCGCATTTTGATCCTCGTCCTTTTGTGGTTGAAAATGCTACTTCTCCTCTGTTCTGAAGAACCCTTCCATATCTAGACAAGTACCGTCTTCGCACCCCTGTCGGATCACTCTGGCTTCTTAGGCTGGATCTTCCATACTTATGGATTAATCCAGTACTCCCTGCGTTCCCCGAACCCTCAGTATTACTGCCTGAATCAACGTCCTTGCTATTCAGCGGACTAAACCAGTCATGAGACCCAGTGTCACGAAGTTGCAGCTCTCGTTCGTCACGCTCATCGGTAGAGCTATCCCTACTATCACCCACGTTCTCCCGAGTAACAATCTGATTATATTCTGCCGTTGTCTTGGCTTTTCCCCTCGTTATCATTTGCACTTTTATGTTACACGAAAACTCAAAACCAAGGTACCCCTTACTCTCAATAATTAGGTAATGCAAAACATATATCAGGACACAAACTGATGCACTGGGTGTGAGCAGTGACCCGACAAACGGTTGATGAAGCATTCCCCCAAAAAGGCTAGTACCAATTATTGTGTTCTGTGTGCTCAGCATCGGCTGATTACGTCACTGCACATCATAAGTACTCCAACAAATCACAAATACATTGCACAGGCACCTATAAATGTCAATTTGAAAGGACAGCACATGAAGAAGACAATGTAACTTATTGTAACTAATGCTACTCGTGTTTCAATTAAAATTTGCTAAGTAATGGATCATGTGGAAAAATTTGCTTTTTCAAGACTACTTCCTAGCAAAACCCGAAGTATCGTATCCTGGCATGGGTCAGCCATATGTAACGCACCACCTGTCACTTATCTGGTTTTGGTGTGTGTTCACCCCAGCTAACTGACTAACAGATCAACAGAGAGTGCAGAACTGCCGCAATATCAGATAACGTAAAGAAAGTAATAAGGCCCTGTGACTCCTGATTAAACCGCAGAGGCAGTGTTCATTAATTGATTCAGAATTGATCACTTTTAATTAAAAACGGGTGCACATTGATGCTATATTCAACAATTGAACACCAGATGCAAAGGTTGAACATAAAATTAATTAAGGAAATGGCTTGGGATTTCAACTACTTGATTGAAAACAGATGCAGTCGATTATCACAAATTTATTTTAACTCCCAACCTTCCATCATCACACTAAATGACCCTCCTATCAGGCAGTGGTAATAAATTGCATTTACGTGGAGTAAAGCGCGATAAATCAAAATTAATTCCTATTGACTGACCCAGGTGTAATGCGAAGTGCGAGAAGAATTCCCTAACACACGGCCCATGAAATCCTCATGGAAACTTTGCCGACGTGATCCAACAAATTAATGTGGCCTAATTCAAGCCGGAGTGGGTGCAATATCACCGAATTCAGCGTGGCGGGGAAGCGTCGTTGTGAGGATGTCGACTGGCGTCGTGGTGCTGCAAGACTGTGCTCGTCTATTCACTCCTAGCTATCTTGCTGAGTACATAGCTGAACCAAAACTTTCTATCTCCAAGCTCAGTCGTTCTATTTGCTAACTGCAGAGATGCTGACTCTCTCTCAGGCAAGGTGAGTAAAGCACGCCATGTCCGCACTCTAGGCAAGCTGGGAACGGAAGACCTCTACGGAGACTTCACCCAGTCCACTCTTCACCTCTGTTTCCCCTCCAGAAAAATCACTTACGCCAATTGCAGCGCAACTCGTGTTAATTATGCATCGCTGCCCAGCGCCGACCAATGCCTGCTCTGGGAAGTGAACAAATGCCCACAAAATTTCCCTTCTTCTCAACTTCTGCTATTTAGCTCCTCCCAGGCCACCCATCAAGGTTAGTGTCTGCACAAAACACCAATTTTTTCGGACTTCTGACTCCCAGAAGAGTACGTCAAATTCCTTGGTCCTATGTTCCCATTGGAGGCCGGCGTATTTCATTCTGTCGCTCTTCACCTGATTTACTTCTGACTCTGTGGAGTGTGAATTCAGTGTGAAGTTGCTATAGTCACGAACACGCATATTTTGGCCTCTGTTGACTGCTCCACCGTGGCTTTGCATTGCTTTCTCGCATGTTTCACTGAAAATGGGATGACGGACATTTATCAACAGGCGTACAAGTTCCACATCTGCTTCCCGGTACACCAGCATGGGATCAACCACCCACTCACTGTCACTCATCTTAAGGCAGCTGGAGGCTGCGCCCTGTTACAGCTTTCTCAGAGCTTGAGCTACCCTAAGCTGCCTATTGTTGCTTACCCTTCACTGCTCCCCAGCCGGCTATGGTCAAATCTCTATACTTCCCAGGGATAAACTAGCCTCAAGTAAATCGACGTGTTTCCACAAAGTTTTCATGTTGTGTGAATTACTTTAAAACCATCACCCAACATTAATTACTCCAATACGTCAATACTATACCCTCTACAAGATGCATTGTGCCTTGTCAGTCATTTTTGTTCGGCCCTACTGTGTGCTCAGCGTGAGTTAGGTGATCTTTAATGACTTCATGTAAGGGGCATAGTTCTTGCCATCTTACAATGTAGACAGTCCAACCAGCCTTCCAGGTTTTACCGTCTTATCAGAATTATACACTGAAATACAGTGCTCCAGTCTCGACCAAAATTTTGTTGTGTCTCCGGTATTTTTTGTCTACATTCATCTACCAGTCTGACTGTGTGGGCTACAAATCAGTACATATTCCTTTGATTAGTCAGAGAAGCCCAAATCTGACATTGTCGAGTGTGGGACGGCAGACCACTCACCATTTGATCGTCCTGTGTGTGTGTGGGTGTGTGTGTATGTGTGTGTCTTTACTGGCGTTGCCATGGGGTACATGACAAAGCTGTTCATTCAGTCATAACTTTGGAGAGACGCGAGGTTTTTTAATGATCTTCTGCCATGTACTGATGGCCACTGCAACGTCAAAGACGACTGTCCATCTGCAAATGCCACCTGCTCTTGTTTCCTAAGTCGATCCCTTTTGCGGCAATTGTAAACAGTTCGTGGTCAATATATCGTTTAGCAACTGATGACATATGTGTTCAGTGAATTGGTTTATAGTTTCCGTTCAGTGGGCGTTGTTGTGAATGATAGTGAAACAATGGTGGGCATTCGGGTCTTCGGCCCAGTTATATCCAAATTATGCACTATACTTGGACCACTGAGTCACCTGTGTTCATCAGTTTCTAAAAATGCCTGAACAACCACAAGCTGTAGGAAGTGTGTCAGAGCTCTCCATTACATTGAAAACAATATAGCCAACTTAACGCTATTCTTTGCGTCGTGTAAGATTGGAAATAAATAAGCACTCAGATATCGATAGTAACAGTCTGAGGGCGAAACACGGGAGCGCCATTCTAAGAATTGTTGTGAGACGAGGTCTGTCTGCGGGAGTGGAAGTAGTAGTGTGGTTGGAGAGCTCAGAGACAGAAGACGTGTCACGCTGCCCTTTCATTTACATAGCCAGGAGAGAATTAGATGGCTTAACTACGCTTGAAAATGGAATTCAGGGTAAAATTCACAAGCATAGTGTAAAGGATAATTGCAGGGTTAGGCTCCTGATTGTTAGACCGAGTTTGCAACAATCCCACGTTTTTCTTGTGAGTTAAAAAGAAACCTCCTTATCCCCCGAATAATAACAATTATTCTCCACATCTAATTGATAAATATGCTGTGATTATTCAATGTTAATGTAACTTTGAAATCGAAATAATTCGTTAATCTGGCACTCAGCCATTATTGATATTTAGTTGTCATTGTCTGTTATTGGTCACGATGATTTCTAAAGTTTTTAAATAGACTTAATTTGTGAAATCCCTTATTGCAAGTTATTTAGTAGTTAACAAAACCCAAGCAAACTCAGTTTTATTAAATTGATTCTTAGTGACAATAAGCTGCAGCCGCTGCTGCTGTGAATTGCTGTAAACCACATGGAAAAAGGCAGTCATCTATAGGGGTGAGATCAAACTCAGGGCCCAAACAGAGACACTGACACACCTCAACATGTCATGTACTCTAATCCAGTAAATTCCGTTTCACAAACCAGATTCTGTATCACTTCCAAATTCTTGTTCAAAAACGTAGTCAGATAGCTTAGGTATTCCTTGTTACAGGTTCATTTGTTACTGTACTTTTTCATATGCAAATACGCAGTCAGTTAGCTCATCCAAATGTTATTAGTTTTACGTTTGTCATGTAACGATCTGTTGAGGGCTTAAATGACAGTGAAACCGTCACTCATACAACACTCACACAGTGTTATGCATGTTAGATACTGAATACTGATACCTCAGGTTCCTTATCGAGTCCATTCTCATAGCTGAACATAGACAACCTCGTGAGATCACATGTATGGGTGAAACGTGTTGTGAGGCACTTCATCCCAGTTTGTCTGTCTTAGTGTGTAACCACCAAACCTCCGATTCTTTAAAGAATCCACTTCCATGTATAAAACAGCTTTAAGCTTCCCATTACATTGCAAGTGAGTTAATATGTCAAATATCCGGCTGTAAGCACGTAAGTGACAAAAAATTTAGAAAACATTTGAAATTATACTCAAGGTATATACGTCGCGTCATTATGAAACACTAGGTAAGACAGCCAGGGGAATCTGAGCGCTACGTTAACCAAAAGCATGTTTTTCATGCATTTCGGTGTTTATGACGTCATGCACTGCAGAACCAAAGAAACTGGTACACCTGCCTAATATCGTGTAGCGCCCCCGCGAGCACACAAAGGTGCCGCAACACGACGTGGCATGGACCCCACTAATGTTTGAAGTATTGCTGGAGGGAGCTGATACCGTGAATCCTGCAGGGCTGTCCACAAATCCGTAAAAGTACCAGGGGGTGCAGATCTCTTCTGAACAGCATTTTACAAGGCATCCCAAATATGCTCAATGATGTTCATGTCTGGGCAGTTTTGTGACCAGTGGAAGTGTTTAAACTCATAAGAGTGTTCCCGGAGCCAATCTAGCAATTCTGGGCGTATGGGGTGTAGAATTGTCCTCCTGGAATTGCCCAAGTTCGTCGGAGTGCACAATGGACATGAATGCATGCAGTGGATGAGACAGGATGCATACGTACGTGTCATCAGTCAGAGTTGTGTCAAGACATATCGGGGTGGGGGGCGGGCTCCCATATCACTCCAATTGCAAACACCCCACACCATTACAGAGCATCCTCCACCAGCTTATACAGTCCCCTGCTGACATGAAGGTCCATGCATTCATGAGGTCGTCTCGATACCCGTACACATCCATCTGCTCGGTACAATTCTAAAAGAGACTCGTCCGACCAGGTAACAGTTTTCAGTCATCAACAGTCCAATGTGTGTGTCGATGGGATCAGGTGAGGCATAATGGTTTGTGTTGTGCAGTCATCGAAGGTACACGAGTAGGCCTTCAGCTCCAAATGCCCATATCGATGGTGTTTCGCTGAATGGTTCGCACGCTGATACTTGTTGATGCCCCAGCATTGATCTGCAGCAATTTGTCAAGAGTTGCACCTCTGTCACGTCGACGATTCTCTTCAGTCGTCATTGGTCAACGATTCTCTTCAGTCGTCATCGGTCCCGTTCTTGCAGGATCTTTTTCCGGCCGCAGCGATATCGGAAATTTGATGTTTTACCAGATACCTGATATTCACAGTACACCTGTGAAATGGTCGTACAGGAAAATCCCCACTTGATCACTACCTCAGAGATTCTGTGTCCCATCGCTCGTGCGCCGACTATAACACCACGTTCAAACTCGCTCAAATCTTGATAACCTGCCGTTGTAGCAGCAGTAACCGATCTAAACAATTGCGCCATACACTAGTTGTGTTATTTAGGCGTTGTCAACGTCAGCGCCGTATTCTGCCTGTTTACATATATCTGCATTTGAATACGCATGTCTATAGCAGTTTCTTTGGTGCTTTACTGCATCCCCACCGCATTGATGGGTAAGAGGATAGAAGTTTGCACGTTCATTGAGTGTTGCATTTGCGCTGCTAACAGAGCCGGTAATAGACCACTAAATTGAAAATAGTATCTCTGATGTTTAAGTTTTACTGCAGGAACAGCGAAAATTCAGTAAGCAATAAAGTTCTCTCCTTTTGTAAATTTGGGTGTGTTGCGGGAGGGAGGGAGGGAGGAGGGGGTCAGTCTCTGTAAAAAGAAGGTTTGAAATTGTGTGTAAAGTTTGCTGGGAGTTGCTAAGTTGTCATTCTCAAATACTGGATGAAGAAAGTCGTGGCAGTTATACTGCCTCAAGAGGACAATTGGTTTTTGACTGTAACACATTTCCGCGTTGAACTATTAAAATAAGTTTATATCACTTAATGAGTGTTGACAGCATTTTTAATTTTTGAATTCGCTCAGTAATCACACGAAGTTTTGTGGACCAAATTTTTTGTGCCGCTGGAAGCTGTCTGGTAGGCCACCAGCAGATGGTTCTGCTTTCTGCGTTGGTCGCTCAGTGATAAACAGGTGGCGCGCTGCCAGCGTGCGTCAGACTACGGAGGGTCCTGCGTGACGCAGCAGTGGAGGAACACTGAGGCAACGACAACGGCAGCCGGAAACTGTCTGCAGACCCAGTGTTCGTAGCGTAGTTGCCAGTTGAAAACATCCGGATTCGAATAAACAGTACCCAGTGACGGGAGCAAAAACGTGCTCAAAAATGTTTGGGATTATAAATACAAATGCAAAAAGAGTTGTTCACGCAGCTGGTGGATCTGACGTCTAGTAGTAGTAGTGATCATTCCAGTTAAATTTCTTTATTGATCCATAAATAATTATAGCAGTTACGTGAATATCGTCATGTCACACAGTTACTTAATGTAAGAGTAAGTTTTTCTTCGTATTAACCAGTGTTAACAACACACATCAAGTATTCTTTTCAGTATTTTATTTATTCGCTTATTTATTGTCTTCATAGCAGCACAGACGAGCAAATGGGCAGAACCGCTGTTCCACCTCGACACACACACACACACACACACACACACACACACACACACACACAAGTAAACACTGGTACTGCGTCCCTCGACTCCGGGGGTGGGAGGCAGAGCCGCGTCGGCCGCCGGACACAGCGGAACGCCCCTCGCCCCACCCCCACCCCCACCCCCAGGCAGGCGGCGCCACGTGACGTCGTCTGCTCCGCGTAACGGGGAGTCGAGTGCGCGACCCCTGGCGTCCCTGCCGGCGGACGACTGTTACCCTTTCCACTGTCATTCACCCCAGACTGAGCTCCTATTCTGTTCCCACGGATCCACGAACATCGATGTGTTACACCTTCTCGGAATCGTGGAAATATCTATTTTTGTTTTGTGCATGAATGTTACATCTTAGTTGAAACGGGAGCGATACATAGGGTATTCCAAAGAGAACAATTTTGAGAAAAAATTCATAGTACTTATAGAGGTCATTGTAGTGTCAGTTTGTATGGAAATACATCAACTTTGCCTTGAGTATTTCGCTAGTGCTGAAATGCACTGCTCTAGCGGCAGCTGCGTTAAAGATGGTTGCCTTCACTGGACCTGAGCGTCCTACCTGTGTGTTTTGGTTTGAAGAATCCAATTGGGCGACAACAGTTCAGTGTACTTTCCATACCAAGTACGCTAAAGATTCTCCTAGTAGACCTTCAGTTTATGAGTGGCATAAATGTGCTGTAGAAACAGGGTGCTCGGTAAGACATGGGAAATCATCAGGTCGTCCAAGCACATCTGACGACGTCGTTGAGCGAGTGAGGCAACATTTTGTGAACAATGCTGCGAAATCGACCTGGCGCGCATATCGTGAACTGCAGTTCTCACATACGACCGTTTGGCGCGAGTTGAGGAGCCGTTTGACTATGAAACCGTACAAGGAATAAAAGACACTGATAAAATTGCTCGCAGGAACTTCTGTGCAGATATGTTACATCGATTATGTGAAGATGAACATTTCTTGCCCAAAATCATCTTTCGACTTTTCAGTTGAGTGGCAAGATTAACACACATAACTGTAGGATGTGGGGCACTGAAAATCCAGATCAAACATTGCAACATGTTCGTGATTGACTTAAACTGAACGTTTACTGAGCACTGAGCAACAACAAAGTGTATGGCCCCGTGAGACAACCATCAAAGGGGTAGTGTAACTGGATAACACAACAATTTTTGATACCACAGATTGATGAAAATTACCAAGAACGAAATTTTTACTACATGTAAGATGGTGCACCACCCCAGTACCTGGCTGACATCTGCGATTTTTTCAGCGTCCGCTTTCCAGGTCAATAGATTAGCTGTGGTGCGCCAATTTCATGGCCCCCACGTTCCCCCGACCTGACACCACTCGATTTTTTAAATGGGGGTTCATCAAGGGTATCGTGTTTGTAGCTCCTGTGCCGGCTTCTCTACCTGAACTTGGAGCAAGAAATTACGCAGCCACTGAGCAATTTACACCTGCAATGCTACAGCGAATTTGGGAAGAAATTGACTTCTGATGGGATGTGTGCGGAATAGCCAACGGAAGGTACATACTACATTGTTAGTTTAAGGTAACGAGACTTGACGCATTTCCTTACAAAATAACACTAAACCCAGCTCTATACCTTCTCTCAATAAATTTATATGTATTTTTAAAGTTGTCAAGTCCTTCGTGAAACACTCTGTGTTTAAGAGACAGTGATTTCTCTAGCTTCTTTTCACGAGTCAAAACTTCAAGGACGCATGAAAATCGGACCGTAATTAGGAGAAAAATTTCTTTGCATGCTTTAAACATACAACTTTGTTCTATTTACATGCTAATTTTCGTTATTTTCTGATTACTTGTTTCACCGCTACAACATCAAACGCAAGACGCTGCGAGTGTTCTTACCGTTGTAGCTATTGTGACGGAGAAGGCACTGATGTTGGAAACGTCAGCTTTTGCTGGTTGCATCACATGTCTCTACTAACGAACACTCCTCGTGGTCGCCGCCCCGGCGCGCCGCCTCTGCTGTGGTGCGCCGTAGGCGGCTGCTCGCCAGCGGAGAGCGCCGGCTTCCGTGGTCGCGTCCCAGTGCAGCGCGGCCGCGTCCAGCTCTCGCTGAGGGCAGGCGGGAATAATGCGGGGAACCGCAGGCAAGTGCTCCGTGTGCGAGCAGCTCACAGTAATCAACGTTTCTGTGGCACGTCTCAACAGTAAGTGGAAAAGTCGATTACGTCGCATAAATTTTGGAGTAAAGAACGATAAATAAGACCGACCTTAATCACTTTCTCTGTTGGCTGAGGTCTCGTTGCTGCTATTGCAGTCGTCTACGTGGCTCAGCAACGGTTCTCTTGCTATGTCAAGGCAGTGGGCTCTTTCTGCATAACTGTTTTCAAGTTTGTGTACGTGACTCAACTGAATTCCTCCAGACCCTCGGGGGGACACTTTCAACAGCTGAGCGACACAACTGCAAAGTATCACACATTTCAAAATTCTTGTTCCACTTTTCCACTTTGTTCTTGACAAATGCCCAAATAAGTTCACTGCCGTTCAGTTCGCAGTCCGCCACAGGCAACCACAGAAGTTCAGTTTCCTTGTCCAGTGATCGCATCACCCTTCCTGCGTCCTTAAGCGCGGTCGCGCATGCTCCAGTAGGTAAATTCCTCATACAGTGTGACATTAGGCTCTGAGCACTATGAGACTTAACATCTGTGGTCATCAGTCCCCTAGAACTTAGAACTACTTAAACCTAACTAATCTAAGGACAGCACACAACACCCAGTCATCACGAGGCAGAGAAAATCCCTGACCCCGCCGGGAATCGAACCCGGGAACCCGGGCGTGGGAAACGAGAACGCTACCGGACGACCACGAGCTGCGGACAGTGTAACATTAGATGGCAGCTCTACATTACTCCTTTTCTTCCATTCAGTAACAGAAACCTTTCTCCATTTAGTAGGTGGATTTCGTGATACTGCATTTACCACTATGCGATATGCAACCTCTTCTAAAACAATGTGTTCGGTAATTTTTCGAGAACGCCCCGAAACCACTCTTCCTAGTGTCTAGGATTCTTTTCAGAATGATAATCTGCACGTCCCTTTCTGCCCATTAAAAATAAGCCAGCATTTTCCACGAACTCATTTTCGTTCCCAATGTGGCACATTACAATCCGTCCAGAAACGGACAGTGTTTGAATTCCTCTGTTCCAGCCATTCCACACGAACAATTCCTCTGTGATAACCGTATACATTTTCTGATGCCTAAGCCATTTTTTGTCCCTGCCAACAAATCTTTCTGGAATGACTTGCTCCATGCCAGCTCTCGTCAGTGTAATAAATAGTCCGTCCAATGTAGCCCATGTGTCTTACTTCCCGCAATAACTCGTCTCTTCTTCCTGCTGCTTGGTTATTTTCCATCAGGACAGGTTTCTTGTTGAACTTTTTTGTATCTGAAGCCCAATTTTCGAGTAGCACGCCAAAGGGTTGTTACACTGATATCAGGAAAATCCTCCTTCAACTTTTCGAACACTGCTGCCACTGCTGCAGACTGCCTTTCCACACAGGTGTAGTGGATTTTAATCCGTATGACTCCGTGTGTATACTCGTCCAATACAAACTTCTGTCGCCTGCCAGAACTTTTTGCTGATACGAGACACGAAGTTTCTCTATATTTTCTTGAAATTCGCTTCACTGTACTCTCAGTAAAACCATGTTTTCACACAAGTACAAAGCAGGTAATTATGTTACGGGCACTGTCTCACAAGAACACACAACAACGAATGGGAGCACGACTGTTTCTTATCTCACGCGAAGCCGAGATGTGAACAATGAAGTGGAAATAATTTGGAAATTTGTTGTAACTTCTATGGGACCAAACTGCTGAGGTCATCGGTCCCTAATCTTACCCACTACTTAGTCTAACCTAAACTAACTTACGCTAAGCACAACACGCACACACCCATGCCCTGGGAACGACTCGAACCTCCGAGGGGGCGAGCCGCCCGAGCCTTGGCAAGGCGCCTCAAACCGCGCGGAGGAAATATTGTTCAGAGGGCCGGCAACATGGCAGACGCGAGCACGCAGTGCATAGAAACGCAAAATCAAATCCTCTAAAGAAGTGGAGAACGGTTGTATCTTTAAACTGTGCAAAGGAAATGTTTCTCCTAGTTGCGGTCTGACTTCCGTGACTCAAATTTGACACTCGCCAGGAAATAGTCTAAAAAGCATGCTTCCTCTTAAATATTATCGCATATACCGCCGCCATTCCCACTAAAGCGTAATCTTCACACACCAACTAAAAGCAGACAACTCCACTACACCGGCAAAGTAGAATATGTTGATGTTTGTCATGCGGCGTGAGCAGAATATGAGCTCTAAGTCAGGGGTCAATTACTATGAAAGGGACGATGCTGCTGGGAACAACCGAATGAGAACAACCGATTCAGTTGGAATACAATCGACTCATTCGCTTGTACTTTTACATATCGGTTGAATTATTCATTCATTCTTTTGACTGAAATTAGTCGGTGGGTGCAACCGAATGAAAAGTTTCGGCACCCTTGTAGATTTGAATATTGACTGGATTACTCATTCTTCCAGAATGAAATTTCCACTCTGAAGTGGAGTTTGCCGTAATATGAAACGTCCTGGCAAATTAAAACTGTGTGCCGGACTGAGACTCGAACTGGGGATCTTTGCCTTTTGCGGGCGAGTGTCCTAGCAACAGATTCTTGCGTCGTCCTTGGGTAGCTCAGTCTGCAGACAACCTACCTGTAAAAGGCAAACGTCCCGATTTCGAGTCTCGGTCTGGCGCACCGTTTTCATCCTCCAGGAATTTCTTTTTTGAGAATTTCTTTTCAAGTGAAAAGTCAGTAGTTTTTCTGTTGGTTGTCGCTTGTATTCATTCTGTCAGCTGAAACCATTCTTTAGCGTTTTCGCTGACCGAGCTATCCGTTTTTCTGAGTGAAACCAGCCTGCTGTGCTTTCGCTAGCTGAACTAAAGCAGTGCTACATTATAGCGCCAGAGGGTGGCCCTACCCCCAAGAGCTAGCTGGCTGGCTGGTTTGGGGGAGGAGACCGGACAGCGAAGTCATCGGATTAGGGAAGGACGGGGAAGGAAGTCGGCCGTGGCCTTTGAAAGGAACCATCCCGGCATTTTCCTGGAGCGATTTAGGGAAATCACGGAAAACCTAAATCAGGATGGCCGGACGCGGGATTGAACCGTCATCCCAAGAGGTAAGTGAAGACTTATCTCAGGGGGTATGTAGACGTCAAGAGAAAAAATTCTGTGTGTAATCTTATGGGACTTAACTGCTAAGGTCATCAGTCCGTAAGCTTACACACTACTTAACCTAAATTATCCTAAGGACAAACACACACACCCATGCCCGAGGGAGGACTCGAACCTCCGCTGGGACGAGCAGCTCAGTCCATGACTGCAGCGCCCCTGACCGTTCGGCTAATACCGCGCGGCGATCGCGTCAAGAGAAACATTACACACGTTCGTTTAATTATGTGCTGCGTGGATTTATTTTTGTTTTCATCGTTTAAAACTGATTCATATACTGTTGTGTATTAAGTTCTTCACAGCGCCATTAACGCGTAACTAATTAAGCTCAATTACTACTACTGGGGTAGGCCTGCCATCACTTGAATTGCCGACACCACACAAAAACTTCGAAAACCCCGGACATCTGGGTCAAATACGATTTTTGTCCCGGGCACACAGTCGCTGTAGACGATACGATGGCCGATATGCCCATATACGGCGGGGAGCGAGGACGTGACAGAGGGATTGTTTCCTTCCTGGCGTTTCAGTGCAGCCAACGCTAGCGGTCGCGCACCTCCTAGCGACCAGCAGAAGCGAATCAAATCACACGCGAGAGCAACGCGGACCTGTGAAAGCGCTTTGTACAGACGTTAAAGAACAAGCGTAGAAGTCATTTGTAGAACCGAATATGAACGTAAATTTAGTCTCTTTTCATATAGGCCAACGAGTAGAAGGCAAGTGATGTTTACAATATTCGGTTACTTGGCGAGCGGGGCAGCGCGGCGGTGCATGCGATCGCCCATTGTCGCCGGTCTCTAATAGTTTCAATAAAGAAGAGTGTTTCAAAACTACCCTTATATCCTCGATTACATAAATATTTCAGAAACTGAGAGAGAGAGAGAGAGAGAGAGAGAGAGAGGGAGACAAACGTACGGTTTGCGGCATAATGTTGATAACACCGAAAGTTCTAGTAGACGCTTGACACAGTTCAGTGTGTTAAGGTCACCTACTTTGTAGACAAGTGCGGAACACATTAAAAATCTGATACGTCAAAAATGTTATAAATGCAAACCATCACTCTCACTTGTTACGAAAATATATTCATTTGTATTTTATTACCACCTTCCAAGATGAAGGACAGCGACCAGACATACTGTATTTATCAGCGCTGTAAATTTTCTTCAGCTTGTCTGTATTCTTCAACAGCATATGGAAACATTTAACTCAAGTTGGGTGATAATTTAGTCACCGGCCACTGTGGCCGAGCGGTTCTAGGCGCTTCAGTCCGGAATCGCACTGCTGCTGCGGTTGCTGGTTCGAATCCTGCCTCGGGCATGGATGTGAGTGATGTCCTTAGGTTAGTTAGGTTTAAGTAGTTCTAAGTGTCGGGGACTGATGACCTCAGATGTTAAGTCCCATAGTGCTTAGAGCCATTTGAACCATCGCACTAGTCAAAAACATTGCTTTCGTAGGTTCTGAAACGAAATGTTTACTCACTGCTCCATACATTACTTATTTGGAAAAATGCCCTTTCAGGAGCAAAATTCTGATACAGTTGTAATAAACATCTACTCTGGAATAAATCCTTTTGTAACCGTTAAAGCTGGAACAAACAGGTGTCCCAAAAATGGTTTAAAGGGCTCTGAGCACTATGAGACTTAACTTCTGAGGTCATCAGTCCCCTAGAACTTAGAACTACTTAAACCTAACTAACCTAAGGACAGCACACACATCCATGCCCAATGCAGGATTCAAACCTGCGACCGTAGCGGTCGTGCGGTTCCAGACTGAAGCGCCTAGAACCGCTCGGCTACACCGGCAGGCAAACAGGTGTCTCAAATGAATTTTGAAAAAATGTTGAAAAAAATACGTTGCAGATGGAAAAATCGTGACTGTCACGAAAAAACGGGCGGGTTAGGTGACTGGGTGAGGAGGGAGGAGGAGGGGGGGGGGGGGAACAGGTGCCTCATATCGTCATCTCACATGCGTGAGCCGCCCGTAACACACAGAATGCCCAGGTGAGAGTGCCACCGTCCACGTGTGCTGTTGCTGCTCTGAAGCGAGCTCGCAGTTCCTGCAGGTCTCGCCCAAACAAAAGAAATTTAGTAGGTTCTGCAGGACCTGGACGTCAGGTCTGGCCTGTACCAAACCATACCACACTCTGTGCCAAAAGCTGGAGGTGGCCAAATGGGAGGGGGGAAATAAGGAAAAAAAATCACCTTTAGGTGTGTGTGAACATTATGCAGCACCGGTATAACTATTTCCACTTCTGAATTATACATGATCAAAGTTGGGGAGATAATTTTGGAACATACTGTAAGTTTATAGTATAGTGTCTAACCACACTTGCCTCTGGGTTTTTAATGGACTAGAACGAATGAACTATCTATGCACCAGTCCTCATTTGATGAATTTAACTAAGGTTTACTACAATATATTTATTTCCACTTAATCGAACTTCCCCAGAGAGGAAAAAAGTCTGGGTTCAGCTGGACAGTTGTGTAAAAATCCCTGCAGTATAAGCTCTAGATGTCCTCCAATCTGAGACCAATCCCAACAACCCTGATGTTGCAAAATTGTAACTGTCCACTAAGCTAATTAACTGGGTTATATGTGTGCTAATACTAACATGCGCGAATACAGTAGTAGTTGTATAGTGGAGTTATGAGCGCAATTTTGATATCAAGTTGATATGCAAATTAATTAAATTGACCAATTAATCATGCTGCTCCCACCCACCCTTCCCCTGACCACGCCCACCAACGCCTCCAGATGACATCTCATGTTTTTCCAAGCTGCATGTGTGCTCCAGTACCTCCCCCTTCCCCCCTTCCCTCCCCCACACCTCCCCCCTTCACCAACCTGCCCTATAGGCAGAAATTTAGAATTTTGGTGGGAATTTCGAATTTTGGCGGGAATTTCTTTGTCCCAGGGCTGTGCTGACAACCCACACCACCCCCACCTATGAATTGATTGGAAAATAGAATTGGCAATTCCCTTTCTAGGACTCCAACCCTTATCCTCTAGGGCGGAAGCTCAAGTGTACCCCGTAACACAATTAAACCCCCCGGGGGGCTTGGAATTGACAGGATATTAAAAATGGCTGTGCCCTTTCTGCGACTCAGAACCTGATTCTACTGGATGGAAAGCTCAAGTGTCCCCCCCTCTCCCCCAACATATTGAACTGGTCCAGGTGTGGGAAAGGAGAGGAAAGTTAGGTTAGTGTACTTTATTTATTTTCGTCAGGAAACTGACACAAAGATCGATCCCAATTATGCAATTAATCACAAAGATTGGGCCTAATTACACAGCTATATGCAAGTCAGCTTTATTTACCGCCAAAATTCAAATTTGATGTCAGTTCATAGGAAGAAGTGACTTAGGTTAGTGGAGGTAGCCCAAGTGAGCTATCTTCCCGCGATTTTCTTTGCTTAGTAGGGATAACTGGGGTGTTGTGCATTATCCTGTTGGAATTTGAACTTCCCGTCATTTTTTTTTTCGAGGGGGGGGGGTGTTAGGAAAGTGGAGGTAGCCCAACTGACCTTCTTCCTGCCAAAATTCAAACTTCCCGCCAAAATCCGTCATCTTGAATGACGTCATCACTGCCATCTTGGATGATGTCTCACCGTCATCTTGGATAATGGTACTTGGTGTGTAGAAACCCTTTTGTCCCAATACTCACACCCAGTCACCTTACCACGTTTGAAGTCCGTGAGTTTATGCAGAGCACCTCACTCTGCTCTTTCACGATGTCTAATGACTACTGAGGTCACTGATATGGAGTACCTGGCAGTAGGTGGCAGCACAATGCACCTAATATGAAAAACGTATGTTTTTGGGGGTGTCCAGATACTTTTGATCACATAGTGTATCTGTTTTCTGTGCTGATCCTCCACTACAATATGATTGATAATGGCAGATATGCAGGGATAAGTCAAAAATTGTAATCATCTGCATAGTAGCATTTTACTCAACCTTCCAATGCAATACAGCAGTGCTTCAGAGTGATGTGGACTCAAAAATTCTTCGCTAGGTTTCAAGTAGTATGTTGGACTATATTTCTCCAAAAAATTCACATAATTACCATAAATTGTGGGCCAGTGATTTGTGAATACATAGCTGGTGCCCAGTAGCAGCCTAGATGTGTTTTATCAGCTTCTCATGAGGTGAATTGGGTGGCCAGGACATCCGTGTTTGTCTCAAACCATTTTAGTGCGGTTCTTTGACATTTTGACAGTTATCCTCCTAGAAGATGCCATCACCATCAGGGAGGACTTCAAGGATTAAGTGGCACATTGGTTGCAGTAATGTTCGTGTATTTCACAGCTGTCATGGTACCTTCAGTTATAACTACATGTTCCATAGTAGTCCAGACAAATGTCACCCACAGCATAAACTGCCTCCATCTTCTTGCTTCTGTAGTCTTACGCATATTGCGAGCAACCATTCATCTCATTAATGGTGTACCTCAGCTCCATCATTGACCTGGTGTAACAAAGAGTGTTGCTTATCTGAAAAGGTGACACATTTCCATTGATTTGCAATCCAATTTTGATGGTGCGATTTTCATTGCTATTGTAATTGACAGTGTTGTTGGATCAACCTATGAGTATAAGGCCTTATATGCTTTGAGCACTCTCACTCAACAGTGTCAGCTGAATTGTGTGGTTTTGGACACTTGAGTCTGTACCATATTGTTTCCATCATCATATTTACCACAGATTGCTGCTCATCTTACTGTACAGAGTGGGCAGACCTCTTATCTTAAAGTTCATTGAAAAGGTGTGAGTGTATTAAACCCTGTCATCAACCTGTGCTTTCATCATCCATCAGCCAACTTCCTTAGGGGCTATTGTCAGCGATAGTAGCACATGAACAGTCGTCAGATTCACAACTTGTACGATGCTCATACTCAGGCACCAGGCTGTAATAAGCTGCCATTTGTTTAATTTTATTTATCATGCTTGTTTACACTTCATATTAACACTCTACTGTCAAGCTAGGAGCTGTATTTATTTGTGTGTGTTCCAAAGCTCTGTACATGGTATTATGTAAGGAAGATTGGTTTTATACTTCAAATCTTATTTATTTCTTTAGTTTTTGATACTGTGTTAAAGGAGGACAAAAATAAATTGGAAAATACTACCTGATTTAGAATTAAATAGTAATTACAATTGTTTGTACAGAACACAAGGATATTTGAAAGAGCTCTGGGCATTATAACTAGATTCTGAACATAATCAAGTGCACATTTTTAATGTAATAAGTAACTACAACAAATGATCTTTCTTTTAAATAGCTTTGTTTTTATTTGTCTTCTTTTTAATTGTATCTATTGTGTAGATTAAACAGTGTATATTTTTTGTGATTAAATGCGACATGTTCAGAAATTTCTCACTATGATTGTATTATATTTCGAAATGTTTACTGTTCTCGTCAATTTTAGGTTTCCTGTGTTTTTCTTGCTGATATAAAACATGTGGTTCGTTACATTTTGTCATTTCATCAACCTGAGATACTTGTTAAGTGATGGGCATTTTTCAGTTTTCAAATGCTTTCAGCTAGTGAGGTTAGAACGTTTTTGTCGTTATGGTTCTTGCAACACAACAATGTGTTTCTATCTGTAGTATTACAATGGCTTTTAAATATATGAATATTGTTGATTTACTTGTTGTTTACGTATTCTCGTCCTTCATACACACATGATAAATTTTGGTCGTGACTGGCATTGAAAATGTATAGATTTTAAATTGTGTTAATTTTCCTTATAATAATTTTGTTACAATGCTCAGTCTGGCTACTAATTTGCAGATTTCTGCCAAATTTTCTATTGGAGGATCTTTTATTTTAGTAATAATAGAACTGTATGTAGTTTTTACAGTAACGACTTGCTGAAATGAGAAATATAGTCATTGTTACTCAAGTAAGAACAGAACCCTTAATTCAGAAACTTACAATCGTACTCCTCATATTGAAGTGTAAATTTTGGTACATAACTCTTTCATTTTAACAGTCCTATTGCTCAATATGAGAATATGGAATTCCTCAACAGGATCAATGCAGTAAAATTTGGTAGCATATTCAAACAGGATTTTAAATGATAAAATGGACTTCCATTTCAACTGTATTACTTTTTGCAAAATGGAATGCTATATTTTTGTATTACTTAGATAACAAAGCTGAAACAAATATTATGAAATACTCATTAATGTCATCATCATCACTATCATCATCATGTGGTGTTCTTGAGCATTTTATGACGTTTCTGTTGAAACTTGGCTGTCAGATGCCATTAGTGCTCTAATAACCATTGTCAAAACACTTTTTGTGGACTTTCTAGCGTAATCCGTCATTGGAGTTGCAAAGATTCACTGTGTGAGAATTACTTTGTAACTGAATGCTAAGTAACCAATTTCAAAAAAACGTTGTCTATTTCATAGTTATTTATTTCATAAGAGCAACATACACCTACATCATACATGTTGCCTACCTAAATTGGCTAAGAAGAAGCTCAGCACAACGTGGCACAACTGGCTGAAGTACTTCTGTTTAAAGGCAGCATGATCTGTATGATCGAACATCAGTCAAAATATCTTTTGACTAACATTATTGTTGACTTGAGACCAAATTGAGTATAAGTTTAGATATTGGCCTTTGCAGAATTGCTGTTCTTTATGTTTGGATATACTAGAGTGAATGGAGTTTGTTGAAAGATGAGACTGGTTACATTTGAAGATGAAAATAACTATTCTTTATTAAAACATAATATTGTGAAAATAAATTGCTCATTCATGTTATTCATTTAGATTCTGTGCATAAACGCTTGTCCTATGAAAATTATCTTGTGATTTAAGTTTATGAAGTAACCATTTGTTTAACATGGATAAATTAATTCCTTCATCCCTCCATTAATTATCTGTCAGGAGTAACAGTAATTTAACTTTGGCGCCATGTGAGTTATCCCACCCATATATTAATCTCTGTAAATTTGTACAAAATGGAGCTATAGAATTGCACATGTATGTAGTTTCATGTCATTGTTTCCAGTTCATTGCACATGAGAGAGTTGTGAGATTTAGAACTTTGTATGTACAGAAAGGAAGAGTACACCAGTATCCTATTGCGGCAGTTATGTAAGATAAATCTATTTAATTATACTGTGATAGGTTGGTTTTCAACAAATATTTATATAATGCGAGCTATTAGGCTCCTTAAGTACCCACAATACAATCAGTAGGCACTATCTCTTCAGAAAGAGTTAAGGCTTCACCTAAGGCAATAACTTCCCATAAAAAGTATGTTTCATTTGGCTTGAATAACTATCCAGTCGGTCTGAATAACTGTCCAATGAGAAAGAGATTATTCATTTATTATTGGAGAAGAAATGACAGTAGAAGCCTTTTGGTACAGTGATACCAAAAATGAAGCTTATCAAACACTAGATCTTGAATATAATTGACTATGTGTCGAACAACAACCACAGCATAAAATCTCTTCACGTTTCAAGGGGAAGTATGCACAACTTGCTCAGTAGAGACCAGTGGCATAGTGTGGTTGTAAAGGTTGGGGAGACTCTGCAGTTATTATAGGGAGACAAAATAGTACAATAATGTAAACAAATGAAAAAAATGCATCAAATAAAACAACAACAGCTACTACTACTACAACTATCACTACTACTACCACCACTACCACTACCACCGCCACTAATAATAATAATAAGAAGAAGAAGAAGAATAGCTAATTTGTTCAAGAAACTGTGAAAGTATAAGATTCACTCCTCAGGAAATTTTGAAACAGGAGGAAAAAAAAGTTTTGTGGCAAAATTATTAGTGTACCTCTTGTAAAGAGTTGACAAGAAGAAATAATTACTTAGGAACAAGACGGAAAAGCGATCTCAGAGAGGACTTGTTGCCATGACGAAAACTTAAAGCTTGAAAATATAAAGTAGGCGATTTGGTTCTCATGAAAGCTTACGAGATATCTAGGGAGATTACCCATGAGATAAAAGAATTTAAATTTGTGTCTAATGAACCATACAGGATAGTAAAAATACCATACATCAATGTTTATCTTATATCAAAAAAGAGTTATGCTATTTTGGTTCAAAACGATAATGGTCACATGTAAAATATAGTCTTGAAAGAATGAAGAAGAAAAAGTACAAAATCAACATGTAATTAATTGAAGTATTGCAGAATTATGTACAAGTGCATATGTGTTAAGAGCAGTGAACAATGTATAAAGTAAATTCCCAGGTTTCAGGGGAACCAAATGTTATATGAAGATATTGTAGAAAGGACTAAGCTTCTATGATGGAACCTTGGAAAGGAAGTAAAATACTAAGTTTTAAGTTGTGAAAAAGAACTCGCGAAGGATTGATAAAGTGGGAGCCATGGGGATTAAGGAAAAACTCACTTAGTTCCCCATAAACATAATGAAAGAAATGAAAATGAAGTCAACAAGGGATGCTCTATGGCGCACTGCCCTCTGACGCACTACCCTGTTTACTGTTCTATTTCAATAAATTTTACACGTGTATGATGTAGTTTGTAGACTTATTAGTGTTCAGTAGCAGGTACAGAAGAGTAAACTACTAACAAGTGTTCAGTCAGTGGCCAATTTGGCAATAGACGTTTCTGAAAGTAAATAATAAACTGTTTATATTGTGATAAACGTATACTATACGGGTAACAAATTTCAAACTGAAATTGAAAAAGTGTTGTAGAACAGGTATTTTCTTTACATGTTAATGTAACGTAAACTTTGTTTTTCAATATGTGGTAACCAAATGAAAAGACATAATCTTTTTGAAGTATGTAACGAGTTCATCCTTTTAAGGTGATTCAACAAAATGTGGGACATATGAGACGCTACAGTCACATTTTTATGTAAACAGTATAGAATGAAAATAGACTCAGTAAAATCATGAATGTTATATTAAAGGTCACTGTTGAGAAAACATCTATAAGTTTGTCTAGATGTAGAAGTGTTATTTCTGTAATAAATGTTCGTTGGAAGGAGAGTGTATTTTGTGAAAACATTAACAACTAATGGAAATTAATGTAATTTATAAACGCTCTGACTGTAAGATTCTAAGGGTATTATAACATGTAATTCATTTAAACAAAGTGAAATCACGAAGGCAGGGGATCCACTACGTTTTCTCGACAGCCAGTCTTTTGACTGAAGTTGGAGCGAGCAGCGCGAGGGAGGGAAGAGAACGGAGAACCAGAGGCGGCTGCAGTGCACGTGCCGTGGCGAGCCGCGTCCGGCGACCTGAGGCTCGGACAGCAGGCATTCGGTGCGGCACTGGCCCGCACGTCCTGCAGCCGTCTCCAGTTTATTTGGTGCTGAACAGCAACTGGTATTATATGATGGAATATGGAGCCAATGATGCAGCAAGTTAACGTGGCTACCGCATGTGCGTGGTAGTTATAAATTAATTCCATCACTGGAGACGTGAAGAGCCTGTCAAAATTTCCATTCAGCAAGCAACGACTTCAACACCGATACGACTGCAGCCACCAAGGCAAGACATTTTTGTATTAACCGTATTTAGCAGTGTATCACGATGTTACAGTCAACGTCATACATTGCCAAAATTTTAATATAGTTTCATGAAAAGTATTTGTTAGAATCACTGTCACAAAGTCATAAATCGAGCCCTAGTTCACTGCCCATCTTCGTTGAATGTAAGTCTTGCCTAATTCTGTACGGTCGAATGATCGGAAATAATTAATTTCGGTATTACAACAATCTTTCTGTGTCATATATGGTATGGCATTGTAAAATTCAATTTTGTGAGATTACTTCCCTTGAAATATGCTTCAGCAGAATATTAACTTTATGGCACAAAAGTCATTAAAGTTAATTAACTTTTGGCACATTCGAGAACGTAAACTGAGAGATGGTATCTAAATTGCTCCTTCAGAGCTCGCGACCAAAGCGACGTTCGTACACACAGTCTTTCTTTCAGTGGGTCTGTAGTATGGTAAGGCTACACAGGAGCAAGCTGTTTGCTACAGGGGTGCGGATAAGACCGAATCCAGGTGGGCCACATACAGTGTTGTGTCTGTAGTGGCTTGTGTGGCGTACCAATCCCGAAAACCGAGCCCCATTATCGATACCTCGGTTTGGAACGAAGTTTAAATCATAGGTACGTGCGTTGCTGGTAATAGTGTTGTGTTGGGTAAACGTGGCAAAATTTTTGTTACAGATTGTTGTTAGTGTTAGTAAAAACAGTGCAACGTTGTGCAGTCTCAATGGAAACGTTCCACCTGGAGAGCTCAGAGCCGTACCTCTCGGTACACGCCGTGCGGCGCCGTACGTTGGGGCTCCAGCGGGGTTCACTCGCCGTAGCGTGGCCAACGCCTTATTGTCATTTCTGGACAGCTGCAAAAGTTATTCTGCGCATTATTAATTTTAGTTTAAACAATGTTAGCGGTCCACACGCCTAAGTATTGTCAAGTTCATAGTTACAAACTTTTCCTTTCCCTGCGGCGTAATGTTAAAAAACGGTTCTATTACACGCGATTCGGACATTTCAAATAGAGGTGAAATTGTCATACGTGGAATTGCTGGGTTCGGTTACAAAGTCATTAGAAGACAAAAAACCAATTACAAATCAATTTAGATTAGATATTGTATGGAGCGAAAACTGGCAATTCATCCTAAATAATGGAAAGTGTGAGACTATCCACACGAGTGCTAAAAGTAATCCGTTAAACTTTAGTTGCACGATAAATCAATAAAAATCTAAAGGGCGCAGTTCAACTAAATACCTAGGAATTAAAATTATGTACAACTGCAATTGGGAAAAAAAACGTAGAAAATGTTGTCGAGAAAAGGCGAACCAAACACAGCGTTTTATTGCCAGAATAATTAGAAGACGCAACAGATCTACTAAAGAGACTGCTTATACACTTCTCTTGCCTTTCCTATTTTGGAGTACTACTGCGTGGTGTGGAAACATTTCCAGCAGCACGTCGAGAAAATTCAAACAAGGGGAGCGCGTTTGTATTATCGAGAAGTAGGGCAGAAGGTGTCACACACATGAATCAGGATTTGGGGCGGACACTGCTAAAACAAAGGAGTTTCTCGTCGCGGCGGGTTCTTCTCACGGAATTTCAATCGGAAACTTTTTTCTGAAAATCCAAAAATGTTTTGTTGACGCTACCTAAATAGGGAAAACTGATCGTCACAAAAAACTAAGGGAAATCGGAGCTCGCACAGAAAGATTTAACTGCTGGTTTTTTTCGACGCAGTGAGAGTGGATTAACAGAGAATTATTCCGAAAGTTGTTTGCTGAGTAGCCATGTAGATGTAGATACTTCGTGGTGAAGAGCTTATTAGCCTAGGAGCATAAAACTTTTACGTTGCTAACAAGTGAACTAATATCTAATTTACTGCATGACACACTGCAGATACCAGATGAATTCTATGTTGCTGAGTAATAGCTTGTCAGACCACGCATATATCTTTTTATGTGTTTTCTTGAGCATCGCAACAAAGTTTGTTACATTTGTCATTGTTACACATTCACCTTTTCTGTGTTTCGCTGTCTTTTGTTGTGCATGGGCCCCACATACTAGTGTGTAAATATGTTGGTGATTCGAAAAACAAATCCAGGAAAACCTGCCCTCAAGTAGTTTAGTAAAAAAAAGAGGTGTTGCAGCCAGGGCGATATATCGACCATAAATTGTACGGGAATAGGAGATGGTATCACAGTGTACTGGCTACGACTAATTTCAATTAAAAGGCTCCAACCACGAAAACTAAAATCGCTTTCCTCTCTCTGAAATGAAACAAAAGATGTTTTCGTTGTTTCCGAGACATCGGACTCTCTTACTTATCTTTCATTTATACTGCTGATGGTTGGGAACGTGCACTGCTTTGTGGGAAATGTTTGTTACGACATGATGTAGGAATGGCGTTTGCTATACACTATTAAAATGCAAGTGTTCCTTTAGTGGGACTGGGACATCTGTTTCTTGTTAAAATCTATATGTGATACCATTCCACTTCGAAATGTCGCCTGATTGTCTGTCCCACGCGAAGTCTGGTAAAATATGGTGACCGATTTTCTACTTGTGGCCGTCATTAACGGCAGCTGTAGAGAAGTTGTAGCCCAAAGGGCGATGAAGACGTTTCCATTAGAAGCACACAAGAGTTCAGAATCGGTACGCCACTCAGGCAAAATCGCACCGACGCACCCGTCTGCTGAAACACTGGGCCCTGCTGCGCGAAGAAGTCCGAAACTGCCTGCTGCATATCCTCTTCCGACGGGAATAGTGTCTGCAGCTCGTGGTCGTGCAGTAGCGTTCTCCCTTCCGGCGCCCGGGTTCTCGGGTTCGATTCCCAGCGGGATCAGGGATTTTCTCTGCCTCGTGATGACTGGGTGTTGTGTGATGTCCTTAGGTTAGTTAGGTTTAAGTAGTTCTAAGTTCTAGGGGACTGATGACCATAGATGTTGAGTCCCATAGTGCTCAGAGCCATTTGAACCATTTTTTGACGGGAATAGTCGACCGTTCAAGGACCTTTTCTAAGGGAGTGGCGACGTGTAAACAGCGTGGGGAGAGATCAGGACTACAGTGCGGAGGCCCAACTGTCTCCCACAAGTCGTAACGAAAAGAGTTGGCCTCCCAGATCGACCGGAGTCTTGTGTGGAATCGCTACCACCACGGAACTTGGCGCACCATTCCTCAGCGGTGGTTTCCGACACACATGCTGCCCCGTACCCATTATTCATTCTCCAATGGATGTCTACAGGTGTTTCTCCTTGAGCATCCAAGAAGAGAATAACGGTACGTTGAATCTGTTTGGACGCATTTCTGGACTCTCCAGAATTCCCGTTTATGAATTTACAGGACGCTCGTCGGAAAGACACGAATGCCTCATTAATCCCTTGGGTATATGTCGGTGCTTGTATACCTGCATCGGAGTGTTGCGCTACGTTGCATGTATGCTGCAGCAGTGCACTGAGTCAGAAACTCTTCGACCGCCCCTTACAATTTAGACGAGTGTTTCCGTGGTAACATATTCTTACAAACTGAAGACAGTTCATGGCTATTTCCTACCGATCGATTGTTTTCTAAACCACTTCTTTCGTGGATGGACAAAGATCTTTCATATTGTTTCTACTGAACCTCACCCTGGCCATCTGCTTTTCCTACAGAGCAATTTACGTCAGAATCACATTTCTGGGTGGTTATTCCCGGCTGTTGCTCGTATTTACTCCCTCTGCCAATGTATAGCCAATAGTGTATTTGAACAGTAATAGACTTAATCACCTAATAAACAGACAACACTTGCGACAGCGTGCTCGACAGCAACCAGTCGACTAGGACGTGGGACGCCTTCTATGGCAGTGTCTTTACTGTCGGTAGTCAACAAATCGACTTTGCTGCCACCGTAAATTAATGACAGCTGTATGATTGCACTCGAGATTTCTCCTAATTACTTTGTGCAAGCATACAGGTATATTATCTGTTTCAAATAAATTGTGTCTGCGATTTTCTATCCTATTCTCTATTCGTAATTCATGTCCTTTGTGCCAACTGTTGATTTCCTTCATTTATGCTAGTATAACATTGACAAGAAAACTCAAGAGAAAGGGGAAGAGTGCAAATAGTTTGGGTGTTAGTAAGTAGTGCAGTACTGTTCCACTAGAACATCGTATTTCGATAGAGATCCGAGAAAGAACCTGAATGGGCTTTATTCTTGCAGTCACTTCAAAATTTCCGCAAACTGCCCAAAAGTGAGAAAAAATGACCAGTTCCCATTAATGTTCTGGTAACGCAAACTGAATGGACATTATTCACACAGTTCACTTCAGTGTTCCCTCAACACGAGCAAAGCTTTTTGTATGATACGTTCCTTAGAACGTAACATCAGATGGTGTCTATGAATGAAACAGCAGAGAAGATGACAAGGAGAAGGAATGGCTCACCTGAATAATTTCCTAAGTAAGGATTGGGCCATCGTCCAGCTTGAAGTTCATGACCTAAATATGTTGTACGTTGATGGAACAGGTTGTAAACAATCCCTAACAGTCCCTGAAAGCTCCCATAGCAGTAGGTCACCAGGCATTCTTGGCAGTAAAGTGCCATGATCAGCATCAGCCCTTTGTTTATGTGTTAAGTCATATAACAGCAGACACAATTTTGCTTGTTACATTTCAATGACGTCAGCGCCAGCGCTTCCATGTCTCAAGGCTAGTTTCAGGAATAGCACCTGTCCACATTCCAATGCTGTGGAGGAGGAAGGGGAGAACCTCCCTCCCCACAACCCTGCTCGGCAGCCAGTGCTGTGCAGTTTTTAACTTGCACGTCTGTTGTCGTCCGGCATGAAGCACTGCCAGCACACACTATTCGACTGAAGGTTATATGTATAGAAGACATCTGCACATACTGCTACGTTCACGTTCTTCACAAGTCCGTGCAACCCACTGCTCGTTCGCGAACGTTCTTATGGGAGCGAGAGTCGACTGTAGTTCATGTCTGTGCAACCCACTGCTCGTTCGCGCTACTGCTTAGTGTTCGGATTTGAGGCTCCGCCCCCCCCCCCTCCTCCCTCAACATCCAGCTACCCGATCCGAGCGCATCCTTTGTCAGCAGCCAATCGCACACAACGCAGCAGAGAAGCTGTGATCTGGTGACGTCATGCATAGTTTTGCACACAACCTTGACATCGTCTAGAGTCTCTTTGCAGGATGTTATCACTAATGAGTAGAAAAAAAAATTCTGAACGATCTGACGACATCACACACACGTGTCACGTCAGAGTCCCTAACTGCTCATGTAAAACATCTAATGCCGTTATTTCGTCCCTGTCTGTATGGCTGTGTCCCGTGTGTTTATGTGAGGAGACGCCTTTATTGAGTGAAGAAGAATTTGACAAGTCTCTTTGTTATAAACATCTTTCAGCATCAAGACTGTATTAGGCACGACGGCGAAGGAGCATAAGACTGTAGACAGGAGGGATGTTGTTCATCCAGTAATGGCTATGCAGCAGGATGGCTAGAAGATGCATTACGTGATTGGGTCCACCAGCGGAACATGCTGCACATATTGGAATTGTTTACCATCTTAAAAATGCCTATCTGTTCTCCCACCACACAAGACGGGTAAGTAACTGCATTAAGTAGTCATCTACCTATAATAATAATAATAATAATAATAAGGAAAACAAAGACAGAGGATGAGATGGTCAGATGAAGTTAATTGACACCTCATGTTCTATTATTACCAATCAACAAACCTAGGAACCAACAAAACTGGATACAGATCACAAGTATACACAACATTTATTACCAGATACCCAGAATTAAACGTCTAGCTGATCAGATTCGTGTAATAATCAAAAATAACGGGATACCCCAGTCAGAATTAGAAAACATCAAACAACAAGTACAACAAATACTGGAACAAAATAATGTGCAATCAGAAGAAGAAGAAAATACAGTAATGGACTCAAACATCCCAGAACAAACAAACAAAGACCAACACACATCAATTACACAATCAGAGGAAAACGAAATCTTAAGACAGCCACCAGAACAAGCACAAATAGAACACGAAGAGACACACATGTTAGATATAGAAGAGAAATTTCAGCTGACATATATAGAATACAAAGACACAAATACAATTATTAGCCCATTCCTGCATAGACCGCCAAATAACCCACAAGTCGAAACAACAATAAAAACTATCAACACAATCATACACAACAAAATAAATGAAAACACAGCTATGGAAGAGTTACAACTACTGGTTTATATAGGAGCACTCACTACACTAAATATACACACTAGGCAGAGATCAGAACAAACCAACACACAGAAGAAACCCACAAAACCAGCATGGCAACACAGGCTACAGATCAGAATAGAAAAACTGAGAAAAGACATTGGACAGCTAACACAATTTATAAGAAATGAAATGTCAGAAAAAAAACGAAAAAGGTTAGGTAAAATCTCACAACAAGAAGCGATAGAGCAATTTGATGAAAAGAAGCAGAAATTACAAGCATTGGCCGAACGACTTAAAAGATACAAAAAATGTGAAAATAGAAGGAAACAAAATCAAACATTCAACACAAACCAAAAGAAATTTTACCAGACAATAGATAACACACACATTAAAATAGACAATCCACCAAGCATAACAGACATGGAACACTTCTGGAGCGACATATGGTCAAACCCGGTACAACATAACAGGCATGCACGGTGGATACAAGCAGAAACAGACACATACAAGATGATACCACAAATGCCTGAATTGATAATTTTGCAACATGAAGTCACCCAAGCAATTAATTTCACTCACAGTTGGAAAGCCGCTAGAAAAGATAAAATAGCAAATTTCTGGCTAAAGAAGTTCACCTCAACACATTCACATCTAACTAAATTATTTAACAGTTACATTGCAGACCCATACACATTCCCTGATACACTTACACATGGAATAACTTATCTGAAACCTAAAGATCAAGCAGACACAGCAAACCCAGCTAAATATCGCCCCATAACATGCTTACCAACGATAAACAAAATATTAACTTCAGTCATTACACAGAAATTAATGACACATGCAACACAGAACAAAATTATAAATGAAGAACCAAAAGTCTGTTGCAAAGGAGCACGAAGATGTAAAGAGCAACTGATAATAGATGCAGAGGTGACATGTCAAGCTAAAACTAAACAAAGGTCGCTACACTACACATACATTGATTACCAAAAAGCTTTTGATAGTGTACCCCACTCATGGTTTCTACAAATATTGGAAATATACAAAGTAGATCCTAAATTGATACAGTTCCTAAACATAGTAATGAAAAACTGGAAAACCACACTTAATATCCAAACAAATTCTAATAATATCACATCACAGCCAATACAGATTAAGCGTGGAATATACCAAGGAGACTCATTAAGTCCTTTGTGGTTCTGCCTGGCTCTGAACCTACTATCCAACATGCTAAATAATACAAATTATGGATACAATATTACTGGAACATACCCAGACAAAATCACACATTTGCTCTACACGGATGATCTAAAACTACTGGCAGCAACAAATCAACAACTCAACCAATTACTAAAGATAACAGAAGTATTCAGCAATGATATAAATATGGCTTTTGGAACAGACAAATGTAAGAAAAATAGCATAGTCAAGGGAAAACACACTAAACAAGAAGATTACATATTGGATAACCACAGCGACTACATAGAAGCGTTGGAAAAAACAGATGCCTATAAATATCTAGAATACAGATAAAAAATAGGAATAGATAATACAAATATTAAAGAAGAACTAAAAGAAAAATATAGACAAAGACTAAGAAAAATACTGAAAACAGAATTGACAGCAGAAAACAAGACAAAAGCTACAAATACTTATGCTATACCAATATTGACCTACTCATTTGGAGTAGTGAAATGGAGTAACACAGACCTAGAAGCACTCAAAACACTTACACGATCACAATGCCACAAATATAGAATACATCACATACATTCAGCAACAGAAAGATTCACATGAAGCAGAAAGGAAGGAGGAAGGGGATTTATCGACATAAAAAACCTACATTATGGACAGGTAGACAATTTAAGAAAATTCTTTCTAGAACGAGCAGAAACTAGCAAAATACACAAAGCAATCACTCATATAAATACATCGGCTACACCACTGCAATTTCATAACCACTTCTACAACCCTCTAGATCACATAACATCAACAGATACGAAGAAAGTAAATTGGAAAAAGAAAACACTACACGGCAAGCACGCGTATCATCTAAAACAGCCACACATCGATCAGGACGCATCCAACACCTGGCTAAGAAAAGGCAATATATACAGTGAGATGGAAGGATTCATGATTGCAATACAGGATCAAACAATAAACACCAGATATTACAGCTAGCATATTATTAAAGATCCCAATGCCACAACAGATAAATGCAGACTTTGCAAACAACAAATAGAAACAGTAGATCACATCACAAGCGGATGTACAATACTAGCAAATACAGAATACCCCAGAAGACATGACAATGTAGCAAAAATAATACACCAACAGCTTGCCTTACAACATAAACTTATAAAACAACACGTTCCCACATACAAGTACACACCACAAAATGTACTGGAGAATGATGAATACAAATTATACTGTAACAGAACAATTATAACAGATAAAACAACACCACATAACAAACCTGACATCATACTCGCCAATAAAAAGAAGAAATTAACACAACTAATCGAAATATCCATACCCAATACAACAAATATACAGAAGAAAAATACATCCAACTGGCTGAGGAAGTCAAGGACATGTGGCATCAGGATAAAGTTGACATTATACCAATTATACTATCAACAACAGGAGTCATACCACACAATATCCACCAGTACGTCAATGCAATACAGCTACATCCAAACTTATATATATAACTACAGAAATCCGTAATTATTGATACATGTTCAATCACCCAAAAGTTCCTAAATGCAATATAACATATACCGTACAGTTAAAAGGAAGTCACGCTTGATCAAGGTCCGCGTCACTTTCCATTTTTAACCAGACCTAAGGTCTGAGAAAGGAAAGAAGATAATAATAATAATAATAATTATTATTATTATTATTATTATAAATTAATTGTTATTATAAATTAATAATAATAATTATTATTATTGTTATTAGAGCTATGTTTGTATAACTTTGACTTAGGATTTTTTATGCCATTGCCGTATTAGTATTGGTATTCATAGCAGAAGCAGCACCAGCTGGGAAGAAGATTGTAAATAAATACGTCATACTCGCTTGTAGGTTTTAAACATACAGCGTGTAACGGGACACCCTCCTCTTGCATTACTTTTACTCAACAGTAGCTGTCGGTACTAGTATTATTTTTCGAATTTTGGACATGTCATTATTATCTCAGTTGCTTTTCTGAAGACTTTCATATAATTTTATACACAGTATATTATATTTCAAACTAAAATTTTCGAAAACGAGTTACCTCATAAAATGTTTTAGTCTCCATGTTATAATTGATACATTCTAATTCTGAATGTGCAGTTAAAATTATTTTGTAGACTCATTTTAAATTACGAACTATTGGTACACTTATAATTTCCATTATTAATTACGCAATACTGGACTAGTTACTATTTTTAAGACCGGATTGATTTATGAAATAATAATCCAAAGTACTAATGTAACAGAAACTAGTAGATATTCATTTGTTAAGAAAAACTGTATACCCTTTAGAGCATTGTTATCTCCGCACAGTGTGGGAGTCGTAAGCGTGCCTTTGATGTGAGCGGACATTTTTTCTATCTTGCGCGAAAAATGTAATTTTAGGTTTGTTAACTTGAAAAATCAAAAGAAGACTGTATGATATACTAAAATGAAAGAAACTATATTACGTAAAAATAAAAATTCTGCAACAAGAGTCATTTAATTTATTTAGATCAATGCATCTATGAGGACCTACAAATGTGACATTTTCAGCTTCAAGAATGAGACCCCTAGACAAGAGGAACTGGAGCCAACTCTTCATGAAAAGCTAAGTGAACTAGAAAGCTTAATGTAACCTTCGCTGCTCTCAAATCTTCATAAAAGACTAATGTGGGCAATAGACGGAATTAGGAGGGAGGGAGATTACAAGTGGCGCATACGGCTGCCCGCCCCTGGCTCTGAGGCACGTATCAGTCACACAGCGTGACGTTCATGACGCCATCGCTACAGACGAGACTTCAGCATGCTGCCTAGAATACCATCCTCAATATTTCAACCACTGGTCCACAGACATAGGTAACTGTTAATTTAGTTCTGAAGATAATATTAATGAGAGTAAAGGTTGCGAATGCTGTATATATTTACAGTGATCAGTAAACAGTTCACCTACTTGTGGGAGAAATGTCAGAGTGTGAGGACATCAAGACGCATATCAACACTCCCTGCTTCAAGGTGGTGTAAGTTTTGACAGTGGGATCGCAGACGAAAAAAAAAGCAAGCTCAGCTAATAGTAAGTGCTTGCAACCACCTGACGTGGACATAACGTTGTAAAATCAAACCTCCTGTCCTAAGACCAATAGCTGCAAGCACGTCAGTGTCGGTATGAGATCGCACTCGGAGCTCTGCCCAGTGGCAGTGTTTGAAAACTGACTCTCTGGTAACATCAAAGTAATATTACACACGGATGAATGGCGTCGACCATGCGATGTGGCCATGCACATTTCAGCCTTGTTCCTGAGTTATGATCACTCTCTGTCGGTGACACAGAATGACCATGTAATCCCTTTCGGACAGTTCCCTGGAGTAGTCAAACCACTGAACGACAGAATTCGCACATCTCCACAGGAGCAGGCTTTTTAGAGTTTAATGAATACAAGATATGCAGTACAGAATAAGTTGGAGTGATAACTAAGGTGACAGTCACACATTCTCAAGTTCTGTGAGACATTGTGGAGCAATCTGCCAGAGTCATCTCGCCAAACTGTCTGCCTTTCTTAAGAAACCATAGCTCAACTCTACGACGTATGCTGTGCGTCGACGGAGGTCTAGAATGTGATTCAACTCTACCAAATGTGGACAGAGAACTACGATCTCATTTACACATGTTTATGTATCCAGTTATATGTAACAGCTTAAAAAGTTTAGGGGCCATACATTTGTTATATTATTGCACTGTAAAACGCACTGCATTGTAATGTAAGCGAATATTTACCGTCATGACTGAGAGGACGAAACAACCTTAAGACAAGGGTCTTCTATTAAGCGACTGGTACTCCAGAGGTGGTGCTGGAAACCGTAAGGAGAACACAAAACGACTCTTTCCTTCCCAATAACATACATACTGTAATTATCGGGTCTTCAGATGTGGGAAAGCTAATCTACTGCTGTTAACACATCCTGAGGATGTCTGCTTCGAGCATGTATATATTTAATCGAAAACCAAAATATCAGCTATTGCAGGAAATTTTGTATAGCATCGAAGGAGTAACATACCAGACATTCAGCAAAAGACGTGATATTACACCACCTGGAAAAGTGAAACCAAACAGGCTATTCAGATTTGACGACATTGCAGAAGTTAATCAGGACGATATCCAAGGATATTTCTGCTCTGGCAACCGTATACAAGTCAATACATCTTATTTCAGCCAAGCATACTCAAGGACACAGACGCAGGTGGTCTAAGATAATGCAAAACTTATTATCGCTTTCAAACAGAACAATCTGAATTCAAACTGTATTTACCAAGCACCTGTAGGTACTGAAGTGTCATACGGTTTAATTCATTACCACATCTGGAGACTGCTGGGGTAACTCGCAGTATGGCTTTCTGGCTATAGATAAAAACGGAAAATTCAATTAGGGCCGATATGGACGAAACTTCATGAGAATCTGCATAAAAGGCAGTGTATCAGAACGTAACTGTATCAGTATTCTGTAGACCACAGACAAATATGCGTGTGTTGTACGCTGGTTTGGAGGGTGCAAAACAGAAAACCGAGGCAATCAGAGCTACATCAATGGAACCAGAAAGTTTCATTGAGGCAGTGGCTAGAAATGGTGAGGTCGTGAATGCTAGAATACAGAAATGTGAACTACTCGTCAATGAGAAAACTGAAAAAGTCAACACAAAACTAATTGATATGCGTGTATGTGACAACACAATAGCAAAGACACCTGACTCCCATTATCAGCCGAAGTCTTAAAGTATATATATATATATTGTTGTGATGTCGTCGATGGTGGTCGAACCCGGAACTTTAGATGGGCGAGCTGAAGCCGGGACCCACCGCGCCGTCTTTCGTCAGGAGGCCGAGCAAGTTCAATACCGTCAAGGGTCAGTGCACAGTGAGACAGCGGTATTTGGTGGCATTGCTTCACTCTCATAATTTACAGTGCTTCTGAGAGTGCAGCGCAGTGTCGGCGGCCGCCCACGTGCTGTGCCGCGAGTCCAGCCGGCTCAGCAACTCCTGCTATGCCGACGCCGCTGCTGGTGTCAGCAAGGCCGCCCGCCGCTCTAAGTCGGCCGCGCTCTTTCCGGTCGCCGCCCACCGGACGTTGCGCTGCCCGCTATTCCGGAGGCTGCTAGAGTCCCCGGTCCTCGCCGCCCACCTCCCAGTCTGGCCTGCTCTGTCCGACCATGGGACGAACGTGGTTGTACTGGTCACCCGTGGCCCTCACCCACTGCTGCTCCCAGGATAGGACCGGACTCGAATCCGCGCCCTCCTGGACGCTGTGCCGCAACTTGCCACCAGTGGTACTTGCCGGATGGCAACATCTGCCGCCGACTCTGGCGCTGCTCCAGTGCTGCGGCGCCTCAAGCAGCGTATGCCTCGCCCGGATCCCGGTACGCCAGGTAGGAAGCGAACGTGGCCCGTCCTGGACCCGCTGCAGACCGCTGTCACTGCACTCCTTTAGGCAGACCGTGCAATCTCCAAGTACCCGGCTGCCGTTCCAACCCGCACCGGTGTTGTGTCCCCAGTGGTGGAATACAGCCCGAACAAGTACATAGAAATAAAGTACAGATTTACACAGAATATTTACAAAATCGCTGCCAAACTGGCCCCTGTAAGCGTAGACCAGTACAGGTCCATACCGACGCTCGACTGGCCTAGCACACTCCCTCCCAAGGGACTATTTAAATCGCTTTTCCCCTCGCTTCTGACATAGTGTCAGAGAGACAGAAACCATGGCAAGAATAAATTCCCACACGTCAGCCATCTACAAATCGCCACTTGGCTCTGGCGTAGTACCTCGCCTCATGTCGCAATAAGTTCAAGCAATGCTGCGGTTTCCTGCCTCGCTGTTACTTCACACAAAGCAAATCGAGAGCGCAAATCGCCATCGCAGCACTGCGCTTGCGAGTGCCATGTTTGCATTGCCTGCCCTACTAGCAACACAGCCGCGCGGGATTAGCCGAGCGGTCTGGGTCGCTGCAGTCATGCACTGTGCGGCTGGTCCCGGCGGAGGTATGGGTGTGGGTGTGGGTGTGTGTGTTTGTCCTTAGGATAATTTAGGTTAAGTAATGTGTAAGCTTAGGAACTGATGACCTTAGAAGTTAACTCTCATAAGACACACATTTGAGCATTTTTGAACTAGCAACACTCCGGGAGCGACCCCAGATTCCATCGTCCAACCGCGCGTTCATTGCTTTAATAAAATTTCCTCTTTCATACGGTTAAGATTAATACTAGCGCAGCACACATCTGTAGCGGAAACGTTTAACTGACAATCCGAAAAGGCTGTAACAAACTATGGATGGAAGTTAAGAAGAAGGAAGAAGAAGAAGAACAAGAAGAAGAAGAAGAAGAAGAAGAAAAGAGAGTACTTGCTATTACTAACTTCATTAATCATAACAGTAATGCTAAGTTAGAACGCATTGTGTCAATAGAACGAAACCGTATGTTATGTAAGTGCAGAATACATTGAACTGGGAAGGCAATACGAGTTCGAGATACGGAATCTGAAAGAAAGTGCAGCTTATCAAAGCAATTATTTTTTAAAACTTCAAACATCAACATCTATATTCTGAAAGAGTTAAAAGGGTGTGGTGAATCATTACACGTGAATATAGTGCATTATTATTATTATTAAACCGCCTTCAAATATCAATACAAGTGTGGCGACCTAACTGTGTAGTCAGTTTGGAAACAATCGTCTTACACACGGGTATTTTATCCTAGAGATAATACAACCTTCTGCCGAAAACGAGAACAACATTTTCGTCTTAGCTGTACTTTAAAAAAATCCCCATAAATAATTGCATTTTCATACATATCTTATCACAACTCGCATTGCATATTTGTTCAAATCCAACCGCAGTTAGTACAGCTATAGTATTTGATGCTGCTTTCTTCTGCGTTTCACGTAATCATCAAAATTTAAAGCAGAGCGTTATCTTGCCGTTGTACTCATGTAATTTACGTAGTTCAGAGTTTTCCTTCAAATGGTTCAAATGGCTCTGAGCACTATGGGACTTAACTTCTAATGTCATCAGTCCCCTAGAACTTAGAATTACTTCAACCTAACAAACCTAAGGACATCACACACATCCAAGCTCGAGACAGGATTCGAACCTGCGACCGTAGCGGTCACGCGGTTCCAGACAGTAGCGCCTAGAACCGCTCGGCTACCCCGGCCGGCTCAGGGTTTCTTCCATATTATCTTTACACTTGCAGTCAAATGCCACATGGCTGTTGGGAAAGCACTCGATACCATGTCGATCTCTGTGGAGTATCGAGGAATAACAAGTTTCGTTTGCCTAACCTTACTGTTCATTCTCCAACTCCCTCCTAACAGACGTCAGTCATCTACCACCAATAACGGCAAAGTATCTATGGTACATGAGTACACCTGTGCAGGAATCTATGGCCACCATTCTCCATTTGTCTATTCAGAATGTCATCAGACTCCTGCTGTGTTTGGTAACTCATATGTCAGGCGAAAGGTGGCACAGGCGAAATACCAAAGTAAAAAGTTAATACGAATTTTATTATAACACAAATAAACAAGTTTTTCAAACAGGAGTCAGTGTGGAATGAAATCATTGGAAACAAGTCACTTCTTCAATACTGAAAGAACAATAGTAGTACCTGTAGACAGAAGGCCTGACGATATCACAGTAAACTGAAGGTTCGAGAATGCAATGTCCCTACACAAATAAAGCCACCATAAAAGCCCGGAAGCGATGTGCAAAAGTTAAAGTTCTGAATGGGTGAGTGTAAGTAATGTCTCGATGGGCCGCACAAAAGTTTGTCTGGTATGTTACCGATGAAAAACAAACACGAATACTACCAACATGTCTCTCCAGTGTGGAGGGCACGACGGTGCAGCTCCACAGCTGGCAGCTCCTGGAGGCGAAGGACGACGCGGGCGGCGTCGACGTAGCAGTGGCTCCAGAGTGAGATCCCGATTGTGGGAATGCATTCGCGGCCGGCGCCTGGCCCAGGAGGCTCACTCGGAGTGAACTGCTCGAGCTTAGCCTGGGCAATGGCCTAAATACCGCTCGTTAACCAGGATACTGCAGGCGCTGCTTGTTGTCACGTGCCGCCCGGAGGAGGGAAGGCGTGCGGGGCCAGCGAGCACTGGCGGAGCCCGGCCCGCCGCCTGCCGACCGGCTGCAGCCCGGCCGTCCCTCGTCTGCTGTCTGCAGAGCCGAGCTGTCCCCTGCGGGATGCACGCCGCACAACACAGCTGTCTGGCCGGTTGCCGGTTGAGTAGGCGCACCGCTTGAGGCGGCGAATGGGCAGATGTGGGCTGTTTGCACAATTTAATGTTTGCGAACAAACTGTTTTAGCGCGTTATTAATCTTTCCGTGCTGTTGCAAACCATATTATAAAAAAATAAAAGCTTTGGGGTGCTGTTGCAATTAAGTTTTCTTTCCATGCACTGCAATTGTGATCCTGTTCTATTTATTGTGCGGCTTGCATTTTGTTTCCCGAACTTTATACTGAACTACTTCCTCTATCCATTTTTTACCTCTACTCAAAGCTGACCACACACCATATTTTCTGGTTCAACACGGTGTTGTTCAAGGGAGCGAAGCTGTAAATGCTAGCATTGCGTAAGGAGGTACAACATTCAGCTGTTTTACGGTACACAGTTGGTTAAAACTGTTGCATGTTTATGTAATACAGGTGTGAGCCGGCCGCTATGGTCGCAGGTTCGAATCCTGCCTGGGGCATGGATGTGTGTGATGTCCTTAGGTTAGTTAGGTTTAAGTAGTTCTAGGTTCTAGGGGACTGATGACCTCAGCAGTTAAGTCCCATAGAGCCATTTGAACAGGTGTGAGATGTCATGTTCGTTGTGGAGTAACGCTATTTACGACGTCCTGCAACAGTGGTAACAGTTAACGTGGTACCCGTCCAGGGACAGTGCTGCGACGCCATATACCACAAACATCGCTGACAGCAGATCTGAGTAAACAACTTACGATGGAGGAAAATTAACATCGACCTACACAGAAGCATAAAGAGTGAAAATATTAATGGACTTCACATCGAGGGAGGAGAACCTGGTTTCGGTAAAACAACTTCCAACAAAAGTGGGCAGGACAACACCTTCTACGAGCTGCTCCCTGTCTGAGCAGTGTCAGTGATGAGAGAGATTGGTGCGGTGTGGCGTGTGAAGGATACAGGTTGTTCCTGCAGACGGACATGTAGGCTACTAAAGAGAACGTAGCACCGATGGATTTCGGTAAAAAAACTGGCAACAATGCAGCGAATGTCTTATGATTGAGAACTACCCAAAAATACATGAGCACGTCATGATACTGAATGAAATCAAACCTCAATAATTATGTACCTTATTCCATTTCAGTTTGCCAGATTGCGTTTGTGATCGTAGTATCTGCTTAGTATTATGCTGCCAGTGCAATAAAAGAAACCCGTAGCGTGGAAGACCGCAGTATATCTAAGGCTATTCGACTATATCCCGCCGAAATAAGAATAACTCACCACAAAGATACCCTTAGAAACCGCTATTAGTTATACTTAGGCCACACTACACAAAGAATACGTACAAAAATTAAAACCAGATAGCTAGGCAATCGCTTTCTTATTATTTTTCCGAACCAAACGTACTTGCCCGTTTTTGTAAATTTGCAGAAATATGGAGTATAGCGTTGCTCACGTGCAAGGACAGACTTCTGTGGTTGAGTGCTTTACATAAAGTGTATACAGATGTGTGAACAACCTCTACATACGGTAAGACGGTTGACACTCAGAGGTTCCGAGGATGCCGTGCACTATGGGCACTCACCGTCACAGCTGGAGTCCAGAGAACTTCCAGCACGCCGTGGGGCAGCCAGAGAGCGTAATGCTGCTTTCGTTAAGACCGCGCCAGTAAAAATACCTTCCTCCAGAATGTAGGCCACAATAGATTTTTCTGGTGTAATACAGTACAAAAACAGTATATTGCCTATAATTTTGCAGTCATGCTAAGTCATTAGCAGAATAAACAAGATGCATTGTAATATAATGTGTATGTAGCGTTAATGGTTATCTGAACTATTTGAGAACTCCTGTTTTTCAATACAGCACAGATTTACTATGACCTTTATATAATCTCGCATATATGGATAGGTCTGTTAGTAAACATCCATCCAGCACAAAAAATTTAAAATATTACTTTACCTGTTTATTTCCAGTCTTAGCTCTTCATAAAATTTGTGAATGTGTTCTGCAAGTCTGAATACATAAACTAAACTGAGTTTCGGTCTAACAGTTCTTGAAGCTTTAACAGCACCGACCGACCGCCATGTCATCCTCGGCCCACAGGCGTCACTGCATGCAGCTAACGTGGGTCACGTGGTCAGCTCACCGCTCCCCAGGCCGTTGTCGGTTTACGAGACCAGAGCCGCTACTCCTTAGCCAAGTGGCTGCTCGACTTTGTCTCACCGTCGCCAGGTGCTCACCACTTGCCGACAGCACTTGGCAGACCCGAATATTCAGGCACCCGAGTGCCAGCCAAGGCCGACAGCGCATACCATTTATGATGTGGGGACCGCCGCTACGACAGCGGCATGGCCGTTGACAAGTTTGTAATACCACTACTCCTAAATATTCTCCATAGAACATTGTTTATTATTGAGTGTATAAAATAATTCGAACAGAATATTTCATATAACATGTGTCCAATTTTCATTCGGTACAGAAACACGGATGTTTATAAAATTAGATTTTTATTTCGTGTGCTAGTATGACAATTTGCTATGGGATTTTTTCCAGTGCCGTCACGATATTTTAGCCTCTTAGAGGTTGTAAAGTTGTCAGTACTTGAAGAATGGTTGTAAATGTAATAATGTTCTGTAACTAGAGTCTTTGTGTGTCAAATTGTTGTAGAAAATGGAGCATACGTCCGCGCTTGAGAGTTGAGGCAATTTGGCGGCAAAGAGCCTCCACGCGCCGGCAGCCGAAGCCGACAGCTGTCCGCGCCAGAGGTGCCGTACCAGCCAGCTGGCCACTGTCCGACGCAGCGGGAGAATAAACAGGTAATTGGAAGTAGCAGAGGAATCCTGAGTTTGTCAAATATTGGTTTCCCTATGGTTACTGTGTGTTAGAAGTTCAGTTGTACACAAGAACCCTGCGCGAGAGTTGCTCTGTGAAAGTTCTAGCTAGACATAGCATATGACAGTCACCCAGGGAAAGACAACTGATTGTGTATCTAGTCGGGATCGCAAATATCTTCGATCAGTTATTGATTTAGAGTTTTATCGGATTTTGGGTCACGAAGTTAGTGTGATCGATTTTAGTAGAGGAGGAGGAGATTAGTGTTTAACGTCCCGTCGCGATTTTAGTAGACTAGTTGTGCAGTCTGTCTGCTTTGAGTTTACACTGCTCCGTAAGGGAAATTTAAGGTACGCTGAGGTCAAGGAAAGGCTTAGCTACGGCATCGCACTTGGTGAGTGTGTTAGTTGTTGCGGGCAGGACGTAGATTGGTGCGGATAGAGGATATCCACGTGGAAAAACTAAAATCACTCTCATCTCTCAGAAATGAAACAAAAGACACTTTTCTCCTGGACTGCTTTCGTTGCTTCCGAGACACTGAAGTATGCCAATTAGCTCTCATTAGTTCTGCCGATAATTTTAGGTAGACACGACTTTGCAGGGGACTATTTCTTATTACGTGATTTAAATATACAGGCATATATGTATCGCGTTCGCTTTACGCTAGTAGAACAGAATGCAAGTGTTCCTTCAGCGGGACTCGTGAAATACATTTCTTGTTACAGCTGATAGGCGCTGCATCCCATCTCGCAAAGTCACGTCATTGTACGTCCTGCGCACAGACTGGCAAAAATATTGCAGCCGATTTCCTTGTTGCGATGTAGTAGTTTATATGATGTTTCTTGTTACTACATACTGCTTATAGACTTAAAACAGTTCACGGAAATTTTCCGCCTAACGAGTGTTTTGTTAGCCACTTCTTTGCCGCCAACACATCTCGCTCAGAGTCGCATGAGACTAACTGCTGTCGCCACTGCACTTAATAACTGTACGAAAGAATAACGTATATCGACAATTTCAAATTATTCCGCATTCGTAATTCACGTCCTGTGTGCCAGATGTTAGTTTCGTTCATTTATGATTGTACGACATGCCACGTTGGGTGGCACGGGATACATGCGGACGTGCATTGTCCTGTTGGAACAGCAAGTTCCCTTGCCCGTCTAGGAATGGTAGAACGATGGGTTCGATGACGGTTTGGATGTACCGTGCACTATTCAGTGTCCCCTCGACGATCACCAGTGGTGTACGGCCGGTGTAGCAGATCGCTCCCCACACCATGATGCCGGGTGTTGGCCCTGTGTGCCTCGGTCGTATGCAGTCCTGATCGTGGCGCTCACCTGCACGGCGCCAAACACGCATACGACCATCATTGGCACCAAGGCCGGATCGACTCTCATCGCTGAAAACGACACGTCTCCATTCGTCCCTCCATTCACGCCTGTCGCGACACCACTGGAGGCGGGCTGCACGATGTTGGGGCGTGAGCGGAAGACGGCCTAACGGTGTGCGGGACCGTAGCCCAGCTTCATGGAGACGGTTGCGAATGGTCCTCGCCGATACACCAGGAGCAACAGTGTCCCTAATTTGCTGGGAAGTGGCGGTGCGGTCCCCTACGGCACTGCGTAGGATCCTACGGTCTTGGCGTGCATCCGTGCGTCGCTGCGGTCCGGTCCCAGGTCGACGGGCACGTGCACCTTCCGCCGACCACTGGCGACAACATCGATGTACTGTGGAGACCTCACGCCCCACGTGTTGAGCAATTCGGCGGTACGTCCACCCGGCCTCCTGCATGCCCACTATACGCCCTCGCTCAAAGTCCGTCAACTGTACATACGGTTCACGTCCACGCTGTCGCGGCATGCTACCAGTGTTAAAGACTGCGATGGAGCTCCGTATGCCACGGCAAACTGGCTGACACTGACGGCGGCGGTGCACAAATGCTGCGCAGCTAGCGCCATTCGACGGCCATCACCGCGGTTCCAGGTGTGTCCGCTGTGCCGTGCGTGTGATCATTGCTTGTACAGCCCTCTTGCAGTGTCCGGAGCAAGTATGGTGGGTCTGACACACCGGTGTCAATGTGTTCTTTTTTCCATTTCCATATATACAATCATTTTACATATGTATTCTTTGTACCATATTAACATCAGAAAGGCATAAATCGCCTTCACAACAACTTTCGTACATGACTTGATCCACTGGACAAATAAAAAGAAAAAGGAGTACAAAAATGAGATAAAAACATGTGATGAGATACTTGTCACAAATTACAGAACACTATGTGTATCACCATGTAATTGCAAAATTTACTGTTAATATGTAAGGTACTGTACCAGTACAAATGTAGTCATTTCCATGGCCCTAACAACATTTAGGCCGAGATGGCTTTTTCGGCTACACTTGCAAAACACCTTATTCATTTTTTTACTGAATTATTCAAATATATTACTTATGTTAAAATAAATACACCCTAATTGTAAAAACTTGTATGAGTCGACATAATTCTTCCTCATTTCTATGCATATCATACTGAGAGGCACCCACATGCCTTGCTCATACTGTGGCATCAAGCAGTCAGGCCTGCAAGATGAGTGGTCTGCCAAGCGAGTGGATTCATTCTTATTTATCGAGTAACATGAACTCTCGTACTCACAATTAAGTTACAAATTATCCTCCTGTATGAATAATACGCAACGGAAACACGCTTCTGACTATCAGTAATTTACAGAACTCTGACTGTACACTACGCACTGGCAATACCACATTTTCTTTTTGTCTTTTATTTAACGGTTTTTGTCAACACGTGGCCACCGCACTGAATATGAATGGTGCACACATTATAAATTTGGGACATTATGACAACATACAATTCGAAGGAAAAGTCCACCAATCTTTTTCTTTTCACTATCTTATTTATTCCGATAAATTCTCTAACCTAAACACACAAATTCTATAACCTACAACAATAACACATGAGAAATTCCGCCCAGTGGGCATGGCTTTACATTGGTGAATCTCTATATTATGGTCTCGTAATTATTTAACGCTACAGTGCACTTTCTGGATAGGATGGTGGATCTTTTATTATTTCTCACACTTCGACTCTCACAATCATCATCACGAAACTATCCTCCAGACCGAGCAGTACAGAAGGAACAAGCATAACACACTAATCTTTTGAAACTACCTTGCTACTCTCCCATGCAAACCACACATACCCAAATTACATGACATACACCACACTACGACATGAAATACAAAACACTAAATAGTCACAACGTTATCACTTTCAGCTTTCCCACTTCAATTAGTATGTATCCCAGTTTCACACGACACTGCCCCACTTCGTAATTCTACTTTCCTACTATGAACTCTGGAGATATATGCACGTCTTCCTGTGCAATGCAAGCCAAATGGCGTTGCTGGATAGACGGCCGACTCACCTTGCTTCTCTCTCAGAGTTTGAATCTAGCGTCACACGGAATCATATCACGCAAAGTAATATTAAGAACGTATTCATCACACACGCGAGTCCTCAACTGATACCATGGACGAGTACTTCTCTTTATCTTCTGTCTCATACACAGTTTGAGACTCACACAGTACTCACCACGTGGAAGTACTCGTCTCTAATTTCAAGTCCTGCACACGCCATTTCTTAAATATTTCAACTTATGGTACACACGCTATTTCTTAAATATTTCAACTTATTGTACACACGCTAGTAATTCAGCTTAACTTAAGCACACGGAAGTATTTCAACTTATTGCTACACATGGTTTCATTGTGACCGTTGGTCACTTCCGAAGATTACTACAATCCCATTAATATTACCTGCCTGACATTTAATTGTCCCCACAAAAGTTCCTGAAATAGAGAAATTATTATTTCAAACTACTCTTAAATATTCCGCATGCATACCATGTCTCCACTCTTTTGTCATTACGGAGCACAACTAAAACAGGTCTTAACAGCACAAGATCCAGCGGCAGAGTGCTGAAACATGGCCGTTCTTCAGGTCCTCTCACACCTCTGTCGAAGTGGGGGAGCACATTTCAGGTGCTCAAAGCTCAGGTAAATTTCATCTCTTTGGTCCCACCAAAGGTGGCCAAAGGATCGTCTCAAAGATGATCATATATTCACATTCACTATCTGCGGTTAGCAGACGACCATACATTCATTCATTTCACAGATCTCACCAAACTGGATGTAGGGATTTACTTTGTGGGAGTGCAAATGTGATCAGTTAAATAAATAAATTGTCATTCTTTCCCACACTGGTATCCGGCTTCGCTGTATTAATTGAAATTGAGTTATTTTACAAAAAAATGTGTTGTTCTGACAAAAATAATAAAGTATGTTGTACCTATTTTCAATGTCGGGCGGTACTGTACCCTTTCAATACAACTCACGGGAAATGTTGTAAAGACTACTCATATTATAAAACCAGCATAGACACGATCCTGTGCAAATCGTTACGTCCTATGCTTGTCAGTAAGTGGAAGTCAAATAGCCAAACTATACATCCTCATTAATGTTACTTTCTATTATTAGCACATAAAACTGATTGGAATTTATCTCAAGATCTCTTAGTTCTTAAATCTGTCTTATTGTTGGGCAAGCCGTGTGGGTGACTTTTTAAATAGTTGTATATTTCCACTTCTCCAGATATTTTGATACTTCTACCCTTAGGTTAATTTTTATTACTGGATCTACGTTGGGTGATGGTACTCCTCTCTCTTTGCTTGATGTGCTCTTTAAATTTGTCGCTGGAATATGAGCTTTGTAACGTCCGGTCAAGGTGTCCGTGCTGTAACTGATACGATTACTGACATTGCATATTGATCTAGTTTCAAAAGGTAAATGCTACCTGCATACACTTTGTGGGGGCAGAAAGTGAAAGCTGTGCTTCCTACAGAAGTCTGATCCACTGGCTTGTTCACGAGTCCGTCGTCTCCCGTCTTGTGCAGGACTGCAGGCCCAGGCGGACGTTTTCCGGAAACGCCACTCCAGCTACTGGTGGGACTTGGCGCAGCTGCTCTCACACGGTGCGACGCACTTCTCACAGCTGTTGGTTCCCCTCGCATTCCAACGTATGGTAAGTGGAGTTTTTTCCTCCTCTTATAAACTGTATTATACGTACAGGGGGTGAGAAAATGACACACACCACCTGGTCAGGTCTTGGAGAGTGTTTCCCAGATTACCTGCTTCACACTGTAGCTATCTTTGGCTCTCCAGTTCTAATACTAACCATCCGGAAGAATTCTGAACCAACCTCTACTTCTGTGAGCCTTTTGGGGCTATGATACAGGGAGGCTAAGCTCGGAATGGTTAGAGATCGAAGAAAATCGTCTGTATCTTTCTTTTCTCGTATTTGCTAGCTACTTCTTTAACAGATTCAGATAACTTTGCATCCAGTCCTGCTTTACAAGCTGAAGCATGTTAGCTTCATATTTAGTGGAGAGTGGTCTAGAGTCTCAGTGTGGCATTTCAAGTCTCCATGAGCATCTTCTCTTCCTAAGAATCTCTACTCCATATGGAAGGCCTATAAAATTACTTCTCTCAACATGGAGGTTCGTCAACTTCAAATCTCGTATTGAACCTGTATACATACCACATAATTTATACAGTTTGTTACAACTGCTCAAACTCTTCCCACCTTAACATTCACGTGAGAAGACGATAGCGCAACTGACACTTGTGGCTCCACGCCATTGGCGGCCCCCTGTGCTCACCACTGCCAGCCAGCACTGTCCGTGTGACACGGCAATGCCCCAGCCGCCGCAGCCACAGAGGACGCGCAACGATAACGAAGGTCCATCAGTTAGCATGTGTTGCGTCAGCGAGTGGCTTTGTTAAAGGCACTGTGCTACTACAGTCACAAGCGGAATATCTGGTGAATGCGTCAAGGCCAATGAAAATCTGTGCCAGACTAACGTGAAACCGGATGCTGCTTTCTGAGAGCATTCATCTCAGTCGTTAGCCTTTCTGCACGTGTCTCGTGGCCAAACTCTAACCATTATCGAGTCTGAATTCTCTGTCTATGATTTATGAACACCACCACCAGTGATTTTCCCGCTACCGAGAATAAAAGCTATGTGGTCTTAACACATACACTGGACTCGCATTCGGGAGGACGACGGTTCAATCCCGTGTCCGGCCATTCTGATTTAGGGCACGGCCGACTTCCTCCCCCATCCTTCCCTAATCCGATGAGACCGATGACCTCGCTGTCTGGTCTCCTTCCCCAAACAACCCAACCTTAACACATAGAATGGCCACTGTGCATTATGACTGTTTGGATTCTGACAGTAGTATACATGGAAAGCAAAAGGACGCAGTATGATCTGTGTCTTTTTGTAACTTTTTGTGGCATATGTAGCAACGTGCCAGTCCCTAAAGTGTCGTGTGAGCCTCATTTTGGATCCTTTGAGAAGAGAATTAGGCGATATCTGTTTTAGTGACCTGAGAAGGTTCTGGGTAGATTAAATCTTTTTCCTATAAATATTACGGATGTTTGCTGGATGGTAATTTCAAAGATTCATAGTTGCGGGTTCCGTATTTAAGAATGGTTTCTGCCGACATCGTATCATGTCCTGTCATTGCATCTTGTTTTCGTTACCATCATCCATGTATTTCACTGCAGCAAAGGCAATTTACCTGATACGTATCTAATATTTTGTAGATTTACTACCTCACAGCTTGCGAGAATGTTTAAAGGACGACTTCTTTATTACATTCGCGATGCAGCTACGCTTCGTTGATCATACATTGCACCTGCTTAGGAAAAGTGTAATTGCGAAAAGTTATTCCGTGAAACCAATGTTGTACAGATAGTTTCGATTTAAAGACACACTTTGCTTTCTGAATGAAACTTCAGTCTTCACACAGCTGCAGCAGTCTTGAGGTATTCGTATTCGAGATAATTCCGCTCGTGGTTCTTCACTACAGCCCTGCAGAGTAGTACGGCAAAGCGTGCTGTGTCCCAGGTAACGACGCAGCTTACGATTTTGACCCTGTGCCGCTGGTAACTGGGCTCTCACATAATACTGTGTACAAATATGTATGTATGTATGGTCAGAATAGTTCAAATGGCTCTGAGCACTATGGGACTTAACTTCTGAGGTCATCAGTCCCCTAGAACTTAGAACTACTTAAACCTAACTAACCTAACGACATCACACACATCCATGCCAGAGGCATGATTCGAACCTGCGACCGTAGCAGTCGCGCGGTTCCAGACTGAAGCGTTTAGAACCGCTCGGCCACGCCGGCCGGCATGGATTAGGTCTAGATGGCAGAAAGCGCAGTGGCGCCATCGCAAGGACTACGGGTTCAACGTTTTGGAAGGTGCCGATTGAAAAGTGTGCACCACCTTCCAATTCACTGCTCCTGCACAACGAGGGAAATTCTGAATTTTATTTTTCGTTTTCTATACTGCTTATCGACGTACGGGTAAGAGTCGACTGCAGCCACGTGTCACCACTACAGTGATTTTGGGTTTGTCCGTATGCCGGGCCCCCTACTGTGTGGACTCGGAGTCGTGTGAAGTTAGCACCCCTTTTTCAAGAAATATACATTTTTTCACAGTTCTTGATAGATGTAGCATAGTTATAGAGTTATTTGTACAAAATTTCAATAGTTCTGCAGAATTTAGCGACGAAAACAACAATACTCGAAAAAATTTTCGTATCGAAAACATTCTTTGGCAATTTCCGCAAAATGTAAATAAGTACAAGAGTTCTGAGCACAGTTCTGAACAGAGCTCCTAGAGTTCTTTCGATAATCCAAGTAACATTTTTTGTGCAGCTAATATTTTACGAGATAATTGCATTTTAATGAGAAAATCTTTTCATTTACTGTGAAGTTGGCACCATTTTTTTCAGAAATATATATTTTTGCAGAATTCTTGATAGATAAGTCATAGTTCTAGAGTTCTCTGTACAAAATTTAAATAGTTCTGCAGAATTTAGCGAAGAAAACAACAATACTCGAAAAATTTTCGTATTGAAAACATTCTTTGGCAATTTCCGCAAAAAGTAAATTCGTACAACAGTTCAGAACAGAACACCAAGAGCTCTATCGAAAATCCTAATAATATCTTTTTGTGGCGATGATAGTTTATACGGTAACTGCTTTGATGTTAGACCCACTTTCTCCACAGAAAAAGTAAATTCGTTCGACAGTTTTGATGAACAGTTCTGGTTAACATCTCAAGACTTCTATCGATAATCATAATAACATTTTTTGTGGTTATAATAGTTTGTATGGCAATTGATTAATTGTGGGGCACACTTACTCAAAAAAAAAAATTATGTCTGTTCTTATGTTCTGATGCCAGCTCTGGATAGCATTGTAAGAGTTCTATCGAAAATACTAGTAACATATTCTGTGCAGGTAATTGTTTATGTAGTAACTGCCTTTATTAAGGAATGCTTATGAGCATTTCCCGTGAAGTTTGAACCTCTTTTACGATAAATATACATTTTTCATAGTTCTTGATATATATGCAATAGTTCTAGATTTCTCTGCTCAAAACACGAATAGTTCTGCAGAATCTCGGGAAGAAAACAATAACTCGGCAAAATTTTGGTATGGTAAAAAATTATTTGTCAGTTTGGAAAAAATAAATTTGTATAACAGTTCTCTTGGCAGTTCTGGATAGCACCGGAAAAGTTGCATTGAAAATGATAAGAACATTTTTGTGGCAATAATAGTTTATACAATAATTGTTTTAATCTGATACTCACTTTCTCTGCTATAGCAAAATTCGTAGAATAGTTCTGATGACGGTTCTGAATATCACCCACAGAGTTCTACCAAAAACTATAATAACATTATTTGTGACGATGACATTATATGAGATAATTAATGTGGGACTCACTTTTGTCATGTAAAAGTAATAAATTCGTACAAAAGGTCTGATGGCATTTCTTAATACGACCCTAAGAGTTCTACCAACAACTGTAATAACATTTTTTGTGAGGATAACAGTTAATGAGATAATAGCATTTTCGAGAGACCCACTTGGTCTACATTATAATAAATTGGCACAACCCTTTTGCTGACAGTTCTGGATAGCACCGAAAGAGTTCTTTTAAAAACCCTCATAACATTTTTATGGTGCCAGTAGATTATGAAATAGATTGTGTGTTCACTCTGCAGTGGGTCACGCCGATGTGAAACTTACTGGCAGATAAAAACTGAGTGCCGGACCGGGTCTCTAACCCCAGGCTGTGACGAAGGAATATTGTCACAATATCCTTTCTTCCAGGAGTGCTTCTTCTGCAATTTTCGTAGGACAACTTCTACGAAATTGGGAACGCAGGAGATGAAGTACTGCTGGAAGTACAGCTATGAGGACGATCGTAAATTCTCAGTTTTATTTTGGAAAACCGAAAATCGAAAACCCGGATGTATATTCTACTAAATACAAAAAGTCAAAATGTTCAGCACTATACAAATGACAGTACACCTTCTTAAGACTGACTGTAGTAACTGTAGGTGGAAGCGTGGGATGTGCACGCTTAGATGATTCAAGGAGAGAAGGCTCGTCAGTGCAAAACAAACAAACAGACGGCTGAGAGAGCAGATACATTCACACGCGCCACTAACCAGATGGTGTCACACCTGTCGAGAAGCGCACCAGAGGTACAATGAGTCTCTTGTTTATAATTGTTGTTAACAAAAGTAACAGATAAAGCCTGGAAGATCTGTGTGGAACTGATGGTGATGGCATTGAAAAATTTCACCTCGCAAATGAACATAAAACGTTTCAAATTTATTCTGGAGAGCCTTAGATTTTACAGTCGCGCTATTCGTGATGAAAGGAGACAATTAGACAAGCTAACAGCTATTCGGGAAATATTTACTGTGTTTGTACGCAACTACCACAAATCTTACACCCTTGGAGAAAATGTTACAGTAGACAAGAAGCTGAAGGATTCTGTGGAAGATACAGTTTTCGCCAATATGTATCAATCAAAACAAACCAGTATGGATTCTTAAGTGTGGATTCTTAAGTATTTTACCCGTACAATTTGGAAATATACGCTGTGTTGCAACCAGAAGGATTTACCAACTGAGCAATAAACATTTTGATGTTGTTCTGTGACTGTGTAAACCTATATATCAGTCAGGTCGAAATGTGAAAGCGGACAACTGGTTTACTAGTACTGGAATGATAATAGAGCTATGAAGGGAGAATTTTTCTTTTGTTGGTATGATGAAGAAAAACAAGCGTGGAGATTTCTCTAGAGTTTGCTATCAGTAAAAGAAGGGCTGCCCACATTTCCTTTTTTGGCTTCCACAAAACTGAACTCTAGTTTCCTCCGTACCTAAAAAGGGGAAGTGAGTGATCCAGACATCACGTTTGCATGAAGATAATTCGATAGATGCTGACATTGTAGATAAACGGAAGCCATCCACCGTAAATTTTACAATAGCGTTAAGAGTGGTATTTTCACAGCGGATAAGCCGAATGCTTTGTACAACGCTGCAAGAAATGTGCGCCGCTGGTCAATGGTTGTATTTTTGTAATGATCAGTACAGTTGGAATCTATGCACAAGTGATTTATTGTGGCAACAGTAAGAATTGTATCAGAAGGAAAGGGTTCCTGAATCAGCTATGTTATACAATGTTGTTTTCTTCGCTAAATTCTGCAGAACTATTTACATTTTGTACAGAGAACTCTAGAACTATGACTTATCTATCAAGAACTCTCAAAAAAATATATATTTCTGAAAAAAAGGGCTCCAGCTTCACAGTAGGAGCTCTTATGGGATTCTTAATTAAGTTGCTATTACCTCTTAAACTATTACCTGCACTAAAAAATTCTACTAGGAATTTCGATAAAACTCTTCACGTGGTGTCCAGAACTGTCATCAGAACTGTTGTACGAATATATTTATATTTTCTGTAGAGAAAATGTGTCCAACATCAAATCAATTTATCACAAACTATTATCGCCATAGAAAAATGTTATTAGGATTTTCGATAGAGCTCTTGGGGTTCTGTTCAGAACTGTCCTCAGAACTGTTGTACAAGTTTAATTTTTGCGAAAATTGACAAAAAATGTTTTCGATACAAAATTTTTTTCGAGTATTGTCCTTTTCTTCGCTAAATTCTGCAGAACTATTGAAATTTTTTACAAAGAACTCTAGAACTATGGCATACCTGTCAAGAACTGTGAAAAAAATATACATTTCTGAAAAAAAGAGTGCCAACTTCACAGTAAGTGAAAAGATTTTCTCCTTAAATTGCAATTATCTCGTAAACTATTAGCTGCACAACAAAGTGTTACTTGGATTTTCGAAAGAACTCTTGGAGTTCTGTTCAGAACTGTGCTCAGAACTCTTGTACTTATTTTCATTTTGCGGAAATTGCTAAAGAATGTTTCCGATACGAAAATTTTTTCGAGTATTGTTGTTTTCTTCGTTACATTTTGCAGAAGTATTGAAATTTTGTGCAAAGAACTCTAGAACTATGGCACATCTAACAAGAACTGTGAAAAAAATGTATATATCTCGAAAAAGGGGTGCTAACTTCACACGACTTGGACTCGGCCCGTGTCGCTCGCTGGCCTCCCTCGCCCTGTGTTGCTGTGACGCCCACAGCCGGGCTGTCGGAAGCGCGAAACGACTCAGACCGCAAACGGGATGTTAGCTGCCCGCTGACCGATAACCGCACGCTGTCACAGCGAGGACGTGACACACGTCCCACACACACACACACACACACACACACACACACACACACGCACGTAAACGCGTGCAGTATTCCTGGCGCACATCCGCAAAGCTCTACTGACGCAAATACGAATTGGAGGCGATAAATCGCGATCCCGCCTAGAACCGGTCGGCCATATATGTATGTATGTAAATTTAAAAAATATTGTATTCGAAAAGGATTTCTTTTTTCTCTGGCACCTGCTATCAATATAAAACTGATAAAGGAGGTATTTCATTCAAAAAATATGAAAAAGAAGAACAACTGTATCGCGAAAACAACAGAAAGCTTTTTAATTTCAATTTTATCCGTATTAGTGATATACGTAACAGTTTTGTTATTTCGTAATTGATTCATTACAATATACACATTCTTTTGTGAATAAGGTAATTTTTTAATTTCCAATGTCTATTAAACACTTATTAGTAACTGAGAGAGAGAGAGAGAGAGAAGTTTTCAGTGTGTAGAAACTTAGAACAGCAACAGCAATGGCAGCTCAAAAACAATACACACACACACACACACACACACACACACACACACACACACGCACCATAAACATATAAAATACTTTCTTTACACAGACGCATATTGTACATGTTCCACACGAAATATATACTCTGTCTCTCTCTCTCTCTCTCTCTCTCTCTCTCACACACACACACACACACACACATGGACGTACGCAGTGTGCAATGAAACATTCATAATCTGAAACATGCAGTCAGAACTGTGACAAACAGCTCATCAAACTATTCCACACACACCCAGTCAAGTGGAACACCTTTTTACCTTTTTACTAACAAATAAACCCACCCAGACAATTCAGTCAATAGTGTGGGTGCAGCAGATTTCCACACCTATGCCCCCCGATGAACCATTTGTGATCGTGGTAGGACACCCCCGCTTCCAGCTGGAATTGCAGTATATACCACAGTACATAACCTCAATCGAAAGGTCTCCTGATAAGCATTTGTGGCGCAGCGCCAATGCCCTAGAGGAGGCACCTGTTGAAGTCCCTGAACGTGAAAGTCTTTCAGGCTGTGCAAATCACCGTGTCTGTCATGCAGACTTGTGGGATAGTCCAGCTCTACCTCTAGGACATATCCCTCAACAGCATCAGCAGCCACATATTTGATCTCTTTCCTCAGTCTGATGATTTCCCCTTTGGACATCCATGAGAGCCCTTAAAAAGGGAGACTTTGTTGCATGGTTGGCCTTTAGAGACAGTTTACATCCAGGTACAGGATGAAACTGAAATCGTCAGACAACCTGTACTCCCACTCGATTATTTGCAAGTTATTTGCCTTGGCATACCTGCGCACACATTGGCAAAGTAACTCGTGAATCGCATGTTCCAGGAAGACATGCATCTCAACGTTGGTCAAGAATTCGCTGCTGGCTTGTGTCTTTCTTAACATGGCATCCCACGAAATCTCAGCCATATGCTACAGAACTTCTCGAAGATGTTGGCGGTCAGATGTATATTGGTGTTCATCATTTTACATGTTCTGATAAATCAGAGACGCCGAAGTCCTGCTGTTCATTCACCAAGTGCCCGTTCTTTCCATTCATTATGGAAATGCCTCTTAGTTTACTAGTGAATCCAGATATTCGTATGGAAAGCCCCCTCTCCGTCACAAGTTGAAACTCTTGAAACTCTACATCATCGAGATAAGTGGCTCCCTTTGCTGAGAATATCTTCAGGACGAGTTGGTTCAGCAAATTTCTAAAGAGACGTGAGCATGAAGCGTTGTGAATCCAGGAAGTGGTGTGATCCTCTTTGAAGCGGCATGTATTTGTCAACGGTGTCAGCAATGACACTGATCTTATCATCCTACTACCCAGACACGTCAAAGTGCTGAACTAGAAAGTGGGCATCATGCTCAATGAAATTGTGGAAAAGATGGCTGTGTGCTGTGGCAGTTAGTACTTAAAGTTACATGGGTTGTCAGCTGCACTCTGGGACTTCCCCGTTACGTGGCGACAGCCTCTACAGGGAGCTTCCTCACCTCTGTCCAGTCACAGTCCCCAGGTATAACGATCAGCTGCCTGCTTGTACAGTGCATCATTCTCCTTCACGTTGGTCATGAGGACGTTTTCACTGTAAATGTTATAAACGTCCCGTACAAGACTTTCAAGCTCAGTGATCAGCCATCTCGCACTACTCCCTTGACATAAGATTTTAATTTTAGTGCACAGAACTTGATGGGTAGCCACATATCGTATGCATCATTTTGTGACAGTGATACGGGAGGCAGAGGCACCACGTTCACACTGTACCACAGGAGCTAGGAGGCGCTCTACGTCGACGTAAACGACGAAGGGACAGAAGTGTTGGTGAGAGGCATTCTTAAACTTCTAGAATCGTTTAGCCTTGATAAGCATTTCCACACCTATTGTTTCCTGGCTCTAGCAGTCAATCAGGTGTCTTTCAAGATACATGCTCTTGGTAAACGACTTGAGACATCTACAGCAAAAATATCTTGCTCCTTTTTTGTTTTCATTTCAGAGGAACGTAGGTGGGACATGCATTTTATCCAAACGTTGTGTTGCTTATCGCCTTCAGAGATTAGCAGAAGGTCTACACTTTTTTGATGTTTCTCGGCTAATATGGACAAGAAGAGGGGAACACCTAATTTACGCTCGACTTCTTTGTCGATGTGCCACTCAGCGCGTTGATGTTTGTCTTCTTCTTATGGCTTTCCTACATTCGGCCATAAACGAGAAATTAGAACGTCAGTGAACATCTCGTGTTTGTTGTGTATCTGTATGTCCTGTATTTTTTGGTTAATTTCTATCACTAGCGAGAAGCAACCATGGAAATCAATTTAAATTCCTGTCGTCATGATTCTGGGCATTAAGACATGCTTTTTGTTAGCAGTATATACTTTTGAAGAGAGATGCAACTGGACCCCACAATAAGTTGATCAAAATCTTATGAACATAAATCAAGGTAGGGTATACAGCTGAGTGTCTTACAGGACTCCCTTTCCTGCACCTCAGAAAAGTGACTCAGTATGACCGCTCTGGTATCGACTCACCACATGATGTCACGACAGCTCTTCCCCTAACTTGGACAATGCTCTTCCCCCCAACAACACGTAAAACTCCTAATAACTCTGCACACGAGAAGGAGAAAGAGAAGCAGTTGATAAGTATCTAAGGAAGGAGAAATAAAAATCCGTATTCGTATAATAATAATAATAAATTCTGAGTACTTACAAGTAAAACTGCTGTTGTGTTCATTACTGGAATACACTTCCAGCAACTCATCATCAGTGGGCATGTTTGTCATTAAGGGCATATCCAGCATGGGTACTGGAGGAGGTGTATGACGTCGGTAGGTGAATGTGTCTGAAAGAATATGGACAAACCCAAACGAAAACACAGGTGCAAAAGAACTAGTAGCTGGTGGTCGTGTCTAAACACCGATATTCGCATTGAGAACATCTACAAACTAGAGCATCTCAAAAATAACAAACAAAAAATTTAATACTGTAGAATAAGCGATATCTGCTTCTGAACAATCGAAGTCGTTCCCCAGAGATCATCATCATCGTCATTATCAGCTGTTGGGTTCAGATCCCACAGCGAGTAACGTCTGCTCACACCTAGAAAAGAAGAAGTAGAACCCATAAGAATCACTTACACTACTAGACATTAAAATTGCCACACCAAGAAGAAATGCAGATGATAAACGGTTATTCATTGGATAAATATATTATTCTAGAACTGACAGTGATTACATTTTCATGGAATTTCGGTGCATAGATCCTGAGAAATCAGTACCCAGAACAACCACCTCTGGCCATAATAACGGCCTTGATACGTTTGGGCATTGAGTCAAGCAGAGCTTTGATGGCGTGTACAGGTACAGCTGCCCATGCAGGTTCAACACGATACCACAGTTCATGAAGAGTAGTGACTGGCGTATTGTGACGAGCCAGTTGCTCGGCCACCATTGACCAGACGTTTTTAATTGGTGAGAGATCTGGAGAATGTGCTGGCCAGGGCAGTAGTCGAACATTTTCTGTATCCAGAAAGGCCCGTACAGGACCTGCAACATGCGGTCAGGAATTGTCCTGCTGAAATGTAGGATTTCGCAGGGATCGAATGAAGGTAGAGCCACGGGTCGTAAGACATCTGCAATGTAACGTCCACTGTTCAAAGTGCCGTCATTGCGAACAAGAGGTGACCGAGACGTGTAACCAACGGCACCCCATACCATCACGCCGGGTGATACGGCAGTATGGTGATGACGAATACACGCTTCCAATGTGCGTTCACCGCGATGTCGCCAAACACGGATGCGACCATCATGATGCTGTAAACAGAACCTGGATTCATCCGAAAAAATGACGGTTTGCCATTCGAGCACCCAGGTTCGTCGTTAAGTACACCATAGCAGGCGCTCCTGTCTGTGATGCTGCGTCAAGGGCAACCGCAGCCACAGTCTCCAGGCTGATAGTCCATGCTGCTGCAAGCGTCGTCGAACTGTTCGTGCAGATGATTGTTGTCTTGCAAACGTCCCCATCTGGACATGGCTGCACGATCCATTACAGCCATGCGGATAAGATGCCTGTCATCTCGACTGCTAGTGATACGAGGCCGTTGGGATACAGCACGGCGTTCCGTATTACCTTCCTGAACCCTCCGATTCCATATTCAGCTAACAGTCATTGGATCTCGACCAACGCGAGCAGCAATGTCGCGATACGATAAACCGCAATCGCGATAGGGTACAATCGGACCTTTATCGAAGTCGGAAACGTGATGGTGCGCATTTCTCCTCCTTACACGAGGCATCATAACAACGTTTCACCAGGTAACGCCGGTCAACTGCTGTTTGTGTATGAGAAATCGGTTGGAAACTTTCCTCATGTCAGCACGTTGTGGGTGTCACCACCGGCGCCAACATTGTGTGAATGCTCTGAAAATCTAATCATGCATATCACAGCATCTTCTTCCTGTCGGTTAAATTTCGCGTCTGTAGCACGTCATCTTCGTGGTGTAGCAATTTTAATGACCAGTAGTGTATAAACAAAAACAATGTAGAAAATATGTATACTTGCTTTCATCCTCAGCCAAGCTGACCATGATGAATGACATCACACCGTCGTCGGTAAACAGTGACAACAGTGCGGCGTCATCATTGTTATCCAACGTGCGTGGCCATGACTGCGGTCACCATCGTCGTCACGGATACAGCACGAGCGCTTGACTCCGATATCAGGGCTGGCTGGCAGTCGGAGAGAGAGAGAGACTCGGGTCGCCCTCCGCAGGGCTGTTTACAAAACCCTTCAGCCACGCAGCGTGCGCTGATCAGCAATTCAAGTCGCAATCCATCTCGCTTCTCCTCTCCCCACTAACACTACTCACACATAGCGCACAGCGACAGTGCCCAGCGTGTTGGTACACATTTGAACATGCCCCTCACAACTTGCTACTGCTCTCATTACTTACCAAGCGTGGACGCGAGGCAGCACAAACGGGTTTATTTCTCGTAAGAAAAGAACTTCCACATATTAAACGAGTGGGATTGTGCTGTGACAGAAATGTGCGAAATGGAATATGCTGGCTGCAAGTAGCTGCTGATCGGCTACGTTTTGAGCGACACATTGCAGAAACTTGGGAAATCGTCTCGACAGTTCTCCAAAAAGAGTGTAGATGTCACCTGGTAAATAAACATAGCTGACGAAAGAACTGTAAAAACTGAGCTCGGGAGTATCTAAACAAGTACAAAAATTTTATTAAGAAAATAATATTTGCACATAACTGCAACACAAGTAAATCCGTTTTCCTCTCCACCACCGTACACTTGCCTAAGGTGTCTGACTGACATACAGTTGAATGATTCCAAATTCAGGATGGCAGTGTTCTTGAAAATATTCCACATTCATACCACCACCTCACGACCTTTGACTGCATGACGCTTTCTCTGTGATCACAGTTTCGGAGTGATGTCAGCATATCCTCCCAGGTCATTCCTGTATCGTGGCGGCTACTGCGATAGTGGAATCGAGTCAATCACGCTACTGTCTTCCAAACCATGTCACATTTCATTGTTCTGAGCAGGTGGGCAGAAGTGACAACTGTGTAGAAACTTGTCGAAACACAGACTGAGTCGCTGCGTGTGACAACAGCCGCACCTTTAATCATCTTTAAACATGAAGCGGCCGCACTCGTCGTGGAGGCCTCGCCCTTGAGCAACAATGTTGTACCAGGAGGCGGGCAGCTTGGACCCTGGCAAGCAGGTCTTCAGCTGTATCTACAGGTGTTTCGTACATAACCTCAGAGAATGAGGTCTAGTGTTGTAAGATCCAGCGATCGCAATGGCCATCAGAGAGGACCCCCAATTTCCAGTCCTACAATGAGTGTGAGTATTCTTCAGATGCTTGCAAACATTAACATCAAAGTGGAATGATCTTGGATAATGCCCTAAAATACATTGACTGAGAATCTTTGCTGTTGGCCTCCGATATGGGTGGCGTGGGTGTTGTCCTCATTCTAGATCTGCCTGTTTGGCTTTTGAAAACAACATCACGGATGAATGAGGCCTCATCCACAAACAATACACACTGTATGAAGTTGGACAGTACAGCGCTGTGAACGATACTGGATTCCCACGAGCAGACATAGGGCTCAAAATCCGTTTGTCCCAGTGCTTGCACATTTCACCTTTGATTACTCATTGTGCACTGTACACAGCAACACACCTCACCATGAACACGACACAAGCTATCTGATGCAATGGACAGCTGACAGCAGGGTCAGTGGTGTGCTTGCGGCACAGGTTAATGCTCCACTGCGATGCTTGAGTGGTACGAGCCTAGTTGTGTACAGTAGGTCCGTTTGGTGGTCAGGTGTGTACACTGTTTATCAGATGCTACTGTTCGAGTGCACAACGGACACCCGAGATCTTTGCCAGAGTGTGAAGAACTGCAGGCATCATTGCAATACATGCATTCATTCAGACTGACAGTCATTGCTTTGAAGAATTGCTATGAGCTACATTGTTGTTAGGTGGTGTATGCTGTGTATGTCCTTAACGCCATAAATATGCACTTTCGAGTATTGGTTACCTATCTCAATATAATCTATTGTGGAACCATTGTCACCTGTTTCAGTGTGACCCAAAAGGATTGGGGACTCCACGTACAGAGAACAAGAGCAGTTCTGTCCCACTTCCCTCAGACACTCCCGACGGCTCCCATGTCTGTGGTGAGCACTCACCTTCCAGAACAACATACTGGGTGACGCTAGGGTAGATAGAAAAAAGGAAAACAGAATGGGCAAGTGCGAGAGGAACTCACGCACTAAGGGTTCTGTACAAACTCCCCATCCTGGGAATCGAGATTCCCAATGATTTTTGCCTGTTATGGAGACTCTGTAACTTTACTGGCAAGATACTGGTCCCAGGAATACCATCGATTCAGAAATTCTATGTTATTTCCTCAGCCCAGCCCAAACAAACAAGAACAAGCAAGCAGAGGACTTTAGTTTACGTATGTAGGGAGAGAAGATTTAATAACACATTTCTGTTTACTTACTAAATCATGAATAAACATACATTTTATGTTTGTATTCAGTAATGTTCGTATGTTATTCTTTCAACAGGTCATGAATACAATGTATGTCCAAATAGAAAACGACATTTTTATGTGATATAATTAAAAGTTAACAAGTTTCAGATTTTTTTGCTTTACTTGTACCGGAAAACTTAGTTGTTGCCAATCTCATGATTCCAAGTCAATGGAGAGCACCCTATAGGTTTCGATGAGTGAGTTTTCGATTATCAAAACACGAGACATAAACGGCCGTCCGTATTTGTTGACTGGAGTGAGTTATAAGCTTACAGTTTTTACGCCGGCAAGGGTCGATATACCTTTGTATGTGACATAATTCGAACATGATACCCAGAACGTATCCAGAGAAAAAGATTCCCAACAGATGGACAGACAAATAGACAGACTGATAGAAAATAATAGGAAAAGTATTTTCTAGAGTTATATAGTTACCAATTATGGAGTTTAATATTTTTTCCTTTATTTCCACTGTCAAATCTGGCTTCTTTCAAAATGTCATTATTCTAAATCAACAGGGAGCACCTTATAGATTTTTGTGAGTGATTTTTCAAGTATGAAAATGTGTAATTAAATGGCCATATCTTTACTGCATTGACTTAGAAGCCTACAATTTGTACAACGCCAAAGGAGCATAGACCTTAATATGTGACATAAATGTGAACTTCGTACCTGAAAATGGTCCAGAAAAAATGATCTTAACACTCGGACAGTCAATACATTCCTTCAAATCTGCAATATTCGAGACGTGTTCAGGTACAGACGACATTGTGTTAGATGACGAGCAACAAACGCAAATTTTCGGCAAAAGCGATCAGCCAGGCAACAGACAAACGTTACAAAATTTTGAGTCAAACTGACATTTCGAGTGCGCACAATTAACTCAGATAATGTTTCAGATATGTAGCGGCTGATGTCTATCGTTGCGTTTGTAGAAGGTCATAACATGTGTTCAGGTTTCTCACAGCGTTGGTACAGAGTAGGATTTTGACGGATTTGTCAACAGTCTGGCCATTCTATTTTCGAAAACCGTTCAAAAGTTTGAATAGAATCTCCAGCCACGCCATGTGGCTTTACACGTAGGAACTCGAAGCTGCTGGCAGCTCCAGAACATTTCAGTTGGATACACCGTCACGGGAGTATACATTCATACATTCAGACGTCTGTAATGTCAACTAGCAAGAAATATCTGCACCTCTCTTATCTGATGTCACAGTTTGAGAAATGTATTTATTTAATAAAACCCCACTAGGCATCTGCTGTGCGTTAATGATTTTATGCCTTTACAAAACTGAATGTACTATACTCATGCGCTGGCAGTAATTTCAGTGTCATGTAATAGTGATACATGTAACTGTGTACTAAGACAGGCTGCTGCTTGTGGATGTTATGAAAGTAATTTGAACTATTTTCTGTGTGTCTCAGAGTAACCACACGAGTGATCAGCAACTCCACCGTTGGATTAAGGACATGGAACGTGTGAAAGACATGCTGCGCACGAAACTAACTGGATGGGTACAGGACTTGCAATTATCCAGCAAACAGGTGGAGCACTACGAGGTGGAAGAAGAAAAGGACATGCCAGGGCACTTGATACTCAGGTATAAACCAGTGTACACTGAAATGTCTGCCGTACTCACTATGGTTTATTGGAGTTTATCTCACTTTTATCCATGGAAGTATTCATTAAAGTTATAGAAAACACAGGGATCATTTAATTCAGAATGGAGTAAAGAACTAGCACTAATAGACAGTAGTGAAGGACATGGTTAAAGAAACTCGTGATTTACAAAGGTTTTTGACTCCGTTTAGCCTTCGATTTTATGATTCGTATTGTGTCTTAAAATGTGCCACGTATTACGTAACAGACCAGCGGAGAAAACTGACACAATAATCGATGTCACTGCATTTACTAGAGAAAGTATTGATGGTTACAGATACTTCGGAAGTTTTCATAATTTGTGGAAACAATGATGGGGAACCTGACACGAAAAGTGAGCGTGTACTCGTCCTATTCGGGCCAAAAAAAAAAAAAAACACTTCGGGAGAAATTACGGTAATACCATGTAGTAGCGACTCTAGTCCAGATACTGGAATCCACTCGGTGAGGAAAAGAGGCCACAAGTCATGTTCATCTCAATAGATGGAGGAAAAATCTAAACAGCGAATAGGGCAGGAAGCGGATAGCCATCGTTCTTGTATTTTGTCCTGTGGTTGGTGTGTTTAAATCAGTCCGTAGCATAGAGCGTAAATAGTGGAGGTTGTGAGCGGGAGGAAAGCGGAATAGTCTCTCGAGTGGTTGACATATGGGGCCGTGGAATGGAGTAGTGTAGGAGATATGTTGGCACTATGGAGGGTGACCAGGTGGCTTCCTATGTGGGAATGGGCAAGCTCCCAGCAGGCATCTCAGGTCTTGTGGCGGTGTTGTTGGACTCTTCTAGGAGGCTTATTGTGGGATAGCTATGAAGGTGGAGAACATGGATTAGGATGGCCAATTAGACTCAGTCGTGATTACTATCAATAGGATGAAAGACTTGTGCAGTTATATCTTAAGAGGCCGGTACGGGAGTCACTTTGGGATGAGTGTGTCTGGGAAATGGTCTAGGTCTTTTGAAACGAAGATGATCAACCGACATCTACAGTTAAGTTCATCATGGGAATTGATGTGGGTAAACAGCTGTGGAGAGGCAGTGGTCAGTGTGAGGAACGAAATTATGTGCTATAGGATGATGACACAGACAGGCAGTAGGACAGATCACGGTCAGGGTGGTAAAATACACACTCAGGATAAAGTATTATGCAGGATGATTGAACATGATTTGTAGCCAACTGGAGCTGTTTTTGAGGAACGGTATTGTTACTCCACAATGTTTATTGTGTGGGGATTTTTGGTTTGCTACTCCACATCTGTCATCAGAACTGTGAGTGGGTTACTGATTCACTGTGTACGGACACATGCAGATAGTGTGACGGGATAAAACTATCAATATTGTCAGGCAGTGGGTATGAAGGTAACAGTGATTTCAAGACAGGGGTGCACTACACAAAGGAAGCAGCTAATCGGATAGCAGAGTACTTGTGGAGTGCACATGGGGGGTTTCAGGCTAGCCAGTAGTTTGAGGTACTCTCATGAACACTCGCCAGTTGGTACACATTTAGGGAAATCAGATAGCTTTCAGAATAAAGTCAGTTCGACTCTAAAACTTTTATCAGTCAACTGTCGAAGTATTTGTAACATAGTTCCCAAATTTACTCTCCTCCATGAACGTTCTCAGCCTCAATTTATTCTTGAATTGAGAGCTGGCTAAGACCCAAAGTAAAAAACTCTGAGATATTTAGCGAGTCTTGGAATGTTTATCGGAAAGACATATTCGACGCCGGAAGTGTTGATTGCAGTTGACAAAAAATATTCTCTTTACTGAGGTTGAATTTGAGTGCAATAGTGAAGTTACGTGGTCGCACATAACAGGACTAGGTGAAACCATATCAGTTGTTGGATGTTTTTACCACCCACCCGACTCCGCTAGGACAGATGTGGAGCCATTCAAAGAAGGTAAACAGTCAGCATTGCATAAATATCCAGACCACGCGACACTAGCTGGCGGTGACCTTAACCTACCGAGTATAGACTGGGACGTCTATGGATTCACTGCAGGTCGTGCAGACAGACAGTCTTGTGAAGGACTTTTGAACACGTTTTCCCAAAACCGTGTTGAGCAGCTAGTTCGGCAGCCAGCACAAACAGGCAGGACCTTATCGATGGCGTCAGCATAGAGATGGGGATTAGTGATCATGATGTTATCATAGCGACTATGGTTACGAAAGTCAGTAAATCAGTCGAGAACGCTAGGAGAGTTGATATGCAGTTGTCAGCGTCTCACTTAGACAATAAAACACAATCATTTAATTCCAGAATTATGCCCATAGAGGAATTGTGGCTAAAGTTTAAAGAGAATGTAAATCGTGATCCGGAAAAGTATGAGCCTACTATGTGGATCTAGGGCGGAAAAGACTCATCGTGCTTTAATAACAAAATTCGGAAAATGCTGAGGAACGAAAGGCTGTTACATTCTCGGTTCAAAAGAGAACGCGCAAATGACGACGGCAAGATTTGTAGAGATTCGTGCGCCTGTGAAAAGATCTGTGCGCGAAGCACAGCTACCATCGGAGAACCGGAAAAAGTTTTGGTCCTCTGGAAAATCGTTAAGCGGATCTAACGCTTCTATTCAGTCACACGTTGACCAGTCTGCTTTTGGCGGTAGAATATTCCAAAAGGAAGGCCGAAGTTAAAAATTCCTCGTTTAAGAAATCGTTCACGCTGGAGAATGGCACAAACGTGCCGTCGTTTGACCATCGCACAGAGTCCCGTATGGAAATCATAGTAATGAGTACCGCTGGCGTAGAGAAACAGCTGAAACAGCTGAAAATAAATAAGTGGCAATGCCTGGGTGGAATGCCAGTTTGGTTTTACACAGAGTAGTGTGCGGCACTGGCACCTTACTTAGCTTGCATTTACCGCGAATCTTGCGATCAGCGCTAAGAACCAAGCGAATGGAAGAAAGTGCAAGTGACTCTAGTGTATAGGAAAGGTGAAAGAACGGACCCACAAAATTGCAGACCAATATCCCTAACATCTGTTTCCTGCAGAATCCTTGAACATATTCTCAGTTCTAACATAATCAACTTTCTTCAGACTAAGGAGCTTATGTGCACGAATCAACACGGTTTTGGTAAGCATCGCTTCTGTGAAACTCACCTTTTCCTTTTCTCGCATGATGCACTGAGAGCTACGGATGAAGGGGAACAGGCAGATTCCATATTTCTAGATTTCTCGAAAGCATTTGGCACTGTGTCCCATTGCGGGGTGATAACGGAAGAACGAGCATATGGAATAAGTTGAGTGACTGCAGGTTGACACAAGATGACGTCGACAAAATTTCTAGTTGGTGTGATGAATAGCAGGTGGCTCTTGCTGTAGAAGAAAGCGGATGAGTAGCAAAAACGAACCCGTAATATCCGGATACGGCATTGCAAGTGTCCTGCTTACCACAGACACTTCGTTGAAATATCTGGGCGTAATGTTGCGAAGCGAGATGAAATGGAATAAACGTGTGAGGATTCTGGTAGGAAAGGCGAACGGTCGACTTGGGTTTATTGGGAGAGTTTTGTGAAAGTGTGGTTCGTGTGTAAGGGAGACCCCGTATAGGACGCCAGAGCGACTTCTTGTTCAGCATTGCTCGAGTGTTTGGGATCTGCACCAGGTTGGATGGAAAGAAGACATCGGAACAATTCAGGGGGAGCAGGTAGATTTCTTACCGGAGTTTCGATCAGCATGCAAGTGTTACGTATATGCTTCGGGAGCTCAGCAGGGAATTGTTGGAGGGAAGAAGACACTCATTTCGAAGAAAACAACTGAGAAAGTTTAGAGAATCGTCACTTGAAGCTGGCTGCAGAATGATCCTAATGACGCCAGTATACATTTCTGGTAGGGACCACGAAGACAAGATACGAGGAATTACGGCTCCTAAGGAGGCACGTAGACAGGCGTCTGTCCCTCGCTCTGTCAGCGAGCGGAACAGGAAAGGAAACGACGAGTTGTGGAACAGGGTACCCTCCGCCACGCACCGCACGGTGGCTTGCGGATTATGTATGTAGATGTAGATACAAGGGACGAGAGTTGAGAGGAATTATTGGTTTCATGTCGGTAAATTTAGTGAAATCATTTTTGGCTGGGTTTCATTTGGAATCGTGAAGGTTTCATCTATTCTATTTCATTTGTTTGGTCTTATGACTGTATGCATGAGGGTTGTGGTGTAATAGGTGGCCCCAGTTGTGTGTAGATAAGGACATTGAGAGGAGTTTACGACGGCGGTGACGAAGCTACAGTGGTGGTGGGTGTGGTTGGAACTTCTGGCTCCGGCAGTGGTGGGGGCGATGGGGCGGGCCGCGGTTTGGGGCTGGCGACGGTGTTGGCGACAGAGGCAGCGACAGAGGCTGGAGAGGGAGTCGACGGTGGCGCAGGTGGCGGCGACGGTGGTGGAGCATTTGACGGAGGCAGTGGCGAAGGAGCTGCCAGACTACGGCTCTCTGTGAGTGGTGAAGCAATGAAGACGACGACGAAGGGTGGGAGATGATCGGCGAAAAACCACTAGCAGAGTCCAGGTGAGAGCTGAGGTGCTGGCGAAGTATAGTGGGGCGTGTCAGTAAAACGGAGGATATACTTCGTACTGGAAATTTTGGGAGGACATTTTGAGGTTCACATGAGTAAAGCGAGTCAGAGAATATACTCCAGCCAAGAATGTGCTCATCGCGAGTAAAAGGGTGAGGCATGTTGCTCAAAACAAAGAACGTTCTCCGATTTCGTGTGAACAAAACTAGAGGAGCTTCTCACAACCGGAAAATATTGAAGCGAGATCTGTAGCATTCTTCGGGCTGAGTAAGTTCTGTTAAGTTTTACCTACTTTTTGGCAGTGATGGCAGATTTCATATTGCTTGGGAGGCAAAAAAAGAAATATATAGCCGAACGAAGTGCTGAATTGAGGAGCTGTAGAAGTTTATATCGCTTTGGCAATAATAACATTATCTGCGGACTACCTCTCAAAAGAAGTGAAAACTGACACATTTTTATTGCTATTTAGTAGACCCAAGTTTTCAGACTGACGTACGAGAACATTTAGCTGTAGGCCTACACCAAACAACCGTGTCGCTGACGTTTCGAGTCGTTCACCTTCCTGTCTTCTCACAGCATAAGTCTTATATAGTGTGATGTTAGAAATAAGTAGGGTTACCAGAAAAATTAATAACTGGTTTATTGCAAACCTAGCGACCTGTTACCCGTAAGGAACGCATGGTGGGCCGCTTACGTGCTTGCCACGAGAGCAGACAGTTGGGCGCCGTATTTAACCAAAATTATCTCGTGTTAGAGAACTGTGACAGAGTTCCGATTTGGTGTCATTTAATCTTAAGATTTCGTTCGCATAATGTGTTTACCTAACATTTATAACTGAAAAGTTTTCCACATGTTGTAAATTCGGTAACATCGCAAGTAAATACATTTTCGTAAACTGTACGTAGTTGTCTGAATAATTTGTTGCCGCACATAAAATAAACAAAATGAAACGTAGTGCAGCTCTGCCTGAACACACTGGTGCCGGTTCCAGACATGTCGCCCGTTTGAGCGAGCTGAATGACACGTGACACTGCGCGTGCTTTCTGTGCCGGACACGACAGACCACACTCAGCAGGGAGCAGAGGTAGTGAGGAAAAGGAACCCTCTCGTCACAGATTATGGCTTCGAATGTTTTGCTCGTAAGAGCTTTCTCAGAGGATGTCCTTTAGCTCCGAGAATCTTCTCCAGAGAATGTCGTCTTGTTTATTCATATGACCCAGCGTGTTTACCTTCTGTTAGATGTCAGTAAAAAAGTCGAAAACCAGATATGCAAGAGGGGAGGGCGTGGTCACAGAGCTCCAGCGGCAGTGGTGCAGCTTAGGTACCGCCCTCCTAGTTCAGGCAGCGCACCATTTCGTGCCTCTTCTGTAGTTCACGTATCGCCATTTACAGTCGGTCATTTCTAAATTCCTCCAGTTCATTACTGGACTCGCATGATACCTTCAGTAACGGCTCCAGCACTACAGGCCAAAGCCGCCTATAGCACACTGACCCCGCCTCTGTACCCTGATTGACGACGATTGCCTTCCGTGGTAGCGGCCTGCCTCGCTCATCGACACTCCACGTCCCTGTGGCGAGTATTGATTGCGTCTTCTGTGGATTCGCCACTCTGTGTGCCAACGCACGTTCCCCCAAAATGAATATGGCAGTCAGCGTTGGAGTATTACTGCTGTGTAGTACACAGGCAAATTGTCCAGAAGTCTCCGGGCTTTCTTTACCATTTTAGTGGAGATTGTATGTTCACCTCAAATGGTTCAAATGGCTCTGAGCACTATGGGACTTAAGATCTGAGGTCATCTGTCCCCTAGAACTTAGAACTACTTAAACCTAACTATCCTAAGGACATCACACACATCCATGCCAGAGGCAGGATTCGAACTTGCGACCGTAGCAGCTGCGCGGTTCCAGACTGAAGCGGTTAGAACCGCTCGGCCACACCGGCCGTATGTTTACCTCCTTCCTCCACTTAAATACTTTTTTTGGTCGCCTTATGAAATGAACGGTTCCATAGCGTTAAAAACAGCCCTTTCCCGAAATTCTTTGCCAAAAAAATCTCAGTATAATGATTATTCAGATGATTGTGAGTACGCATCTACTTCCTGGATCTGTGGCATGCAAACGATAAATTTTATCACGGCACGGATTCTGAGTCCCAACTTGTCAGTGGAGTACGTGTGGTACTGTACCACCAAGCACAACAGCGTGCTGGTGTACGTAGCGTGGAAATGATTTGCCAGCCTTAGCTCCATGGCACCAAATGTCTTATGGGAGGGACAGCTTTCCGGTCAAACTGGGGACCCAGACATCACACGGAACTCATTATGATGCAGCTTCATGCTTTAACTGACAACATCGTTTTCAAGTAACAGATACTACAAGGAGTAGAGGGAGTAATGATTGTTCTGCATTGTATCTGGCAGTATGGAAACTTTTCATCGTTGATGGGCTATAGGGAATGCAGTCGTAGATTAATCAGGAAAAAAATTGTCTCATACCCGATTCTGAGGGCTCCATTCTCATCACAAGATGTACCTGACACAGATGCATCGAATCGATGTACCGAACACTGACCTTAGGACAAAGTTTTACGGCCAACAATTTCTGTATGATAATTTCCACTGCCAAACGAGAGACCCGCACCAACCACTCACGAAACGAGACCGAGCGAATGCTTCAGAGCCAAGTAAACAAACATTTGTATGCAATAGTGAAGCGTCATTTTGTCAAGTTTTACGTCAGCAGACATGTACTTCTGCAAGTCAAGCATACAAGTGTGAGATGGTGGGATGCACACTGCCGAATGTAAGCGGAAACATTATAAAAATTCCACAACTTGTAATGATATAATGAGTAAAGCAAAACACGTATTGTGAAATAAAAACACATGTTTGGTATTTGCAAAGACGGATTTGAAATAGCTTAAGTCATCGTATCGCGCTGTCCTTAGGCATTGGATTAGCTGAAAGTGACTGAATAAGTGGACCTGCTTGACGGTACATTCACGATTGTCCATTTAACTCATCTTCCTGTGTCATACAGTCTTTACGGAAAATTATCGCAGATGTCACATCACCTAATGCGGATAGGAAACTCCCTGGCAGGTCAGAGCCGTGTGTCGGATCGCCGACGTTTCAAGCGGCCGCACTCTCCACTGCAGAGTGAGGATTCGCCCAGGAAGCAACTCCCGAGGCCTCTGGTCACTGCAGTGCCCATCCTTCCGGGAGCGCTGGTCCCGCCAGCCGTGCAGGGGAGCTTCTGTGACGGCTGGAAGGCAGCGGCTGAGCTACTGGCGGAAGTAAGGCTGTGACGCCGGCTCTCGGTTCGTGCCTGTCTAGCTCGATGTCTATTTTTATAAGGACGTCATATTCGCCATTGACTATAAAAATTGTTTTACAATTGCAGTTTCGGCCTTTTGAGCCATTTTCAAGTGGTAATGTGGAAGATTTTGCTTCAGCTCATAACAGACATGTCTACATGTCAGCGTCTAAAATCATCTATAACAAATTTGAACAAGTCATTCATACCCTTAACATAAATATCACATGTTCACTCTCTTCCAATGAACACGAAATTCTTCTTTATAGAAAAGAGGTATTCTGCGGCAAGCGCTGCAGTTCTGCTGTTTGATGTGTCTGACACCAGTTAAAACGATATAGCAGCACAGAACGGAGTGGATGACCTGCAAGAAATAGTTATAATCGGTGTCTCACTCAAGTGCTCCGAAATCTAAAGATGAAATCTCGATGCGCTAAAATGCTAAAGACCAATGGATTTGCGATTGTTTGCTGTGTTTCTATGCATCCTTTAAAGAATGAAAAAGTTCCAGGTTTGTGTCCCAGTCTAGCACACAGTACTCATCTGCCAGGAAGTATCTTATGCACTGCATAGTGGAAATCCGCTCTGGATAGTTTTAGCCGCACGGGATTAGCCGAGCGGTGTAAGGCGCTGCAGTCGGGCTGTGTGGCTGGTCCCGCCAGAGGTTCGAGCCCTCCCTCGGGCATGTGTGTGTGTGTCCTTAGTGTGCAAGCCTTAGCAGTTAAGTCTCGTAAGATTTCACACACATTTTTGGATACTTTTACGTTCTTGCATAAAATATACATGCTCGGTTTTTAACGTTTAACCTGGGACCTTGTGTGCTACAGGCGGCCGCTGTTGAGTGAACGCCTGCTGCGCTATCAGCCGTGGAGCCCCTCCTTTGACGACGACTTCAGTGCGCTGTGCAAGGAGCGGCAGCCAGAGGCCTCGCAAATGTTCAGCCTCGCTGACGAACTGTACGCCTTCCATCGTGTCTACTGGCCCACTACAGTTGAGTACTTCGTATCATTCCACGAAGATGATATGAAGATTGTAGGTAAGTTTAATACTGGGACCCGGCCACTTCACGGTTATGCGCTGACAACTGTTCAGTTGTTCGAGGAATGAGATTCAAATATCCTTGTGAATTTGTAGTTTTAGATCTTGCGTGATTCTGCACGCCATGCAAGATAATCTCTGGTGCTCTTTCCAAAGTCAGTGTTTAGATTCCTCGGCAACTCTCCGTCTGGATCTATGACAAGCTAACTACTTCATTTCGATGTATTATTGACTTCTTCATTATGGAAGGACTAAAAAAAAAAAAGACTACATACATAAAATTTTGGAGTGTTTAGAGAAGATTAAAAATAACAACGTTTATGTGACACAAAGGTCAAAGGTGTACCCCCACCTGCTCGTGGCCCGTGAAGGTTTCGACGCCAGCGATGTACAGAGGCTGTGTGATGTTTTGGAGACGTTACTCAAGTGCCAACTGGGTGCTAACGATTGTGCAACACACTCGAAACAAGTGGGTGTCTCACAAATAATGTTTGCAGCCTCAGCCTAACAGGCGACCACCTCGCCTGGGGTGTCTGCCAGTGTCTGGTACACTGAACAACTCGTCTCCCTCCCGTAGGAGGCACGCAGCTCCTCTAAAACAGGGCCCATCCCACAGCACTTTGAACACCGTCTCTGAACGCCAGTGCAGATAAGACCTTCATACATGTACGAGACGTGCCTCACATAAAAAAAAGTGTTCCTTCTTATCTTCTATAAACGCTCTAAATTCTGTACACGTAGTTTTTTTTTCAGACCCACTCTAACGCTTGTTTTAAAAATGGCGAATGGTTTCTGCAACTTAACGGCTACAGATAAGCTAATGTTTTGTCAATACTGTAACTTGTGTAGTGTTCTACATTTCTCATCTATGATCCTGGCATGATACTGTTCGTATTTACTAATTTTCTTTGACGAATAATATTTCGATTTGTAACTGAACAGTTAATTGTACGAAATACACAGTTAATATTATCCTTAGAAGTGTTAATACTATGAACTGTAGTAGGACTGAGGAAACACAGCTATCGCACCTGTCTGCTAAACAACTCTATTTGTTCGAATCACTATATTTTTTTAATTTATTATTTTATTCTCGTTGCTGGACTTTATCTCTTACTCGATCATCTATCTATCGTGCACCAGACATGAAACGAGTTGTAATCGTTCATTTCTCTCTTTGTAACTGCCTGATAGCTTCTTGTTCGACAGGGAGTAACTCCATGTAGATTAGAGGAAAGGAGGACAGTGGGCTTGTGCTCTCTCAGCGGAAAAATTATTTATGCCTGCCGTTGTCACTCTTGACCGCTTCAGGCAATCGAACTTGCAGGGTTTTCATTGGTAGTAAGCCGACAAATTAAGAAACTAAGGTGGTCGAAAAGGGTTACAACAGATAAGGAAGTAAGTTATCATAAGAATACCCGTATATTAGAACCAGGAACTGTAATACTGAGAAAAAAGGCCTTTCCAAAATTTTGGCTGTCGCCGATAATTTTCTGCAGACAACCATAAGAATAATACTGGCACATAAAAGGAAATATGCATTGTTAGCAAGTTACCAAAGAAGCAGAGTCTTACCCCATCTGTTGCTAGATTGAGCTGCACTCTGCAGCATGTCTATAATTATGACTGAAACTGTTATGGACACCGAGAACAAACGTGTGAGCTGTAGTTGATGTTTCAATTCCTCACGAGTGGCGACAAGATATTAAAGAATGAGCAGGGACAAGACCTTACAGAGTTGTGGACCACTAGCCGTTTGTCTGGAAGCTAACTTTAAGCCCGATATTGAAGATATCTTCTGGCGCCGGCCGATGTGGCCGGACGGTTCTAGGCGCTTCAGTCTGGAACCGCATGAGCGCTACGGTCGCAGTTTCGAATCCTGCCTCGGGCATGGATGTGTGTGATGTCCTTAGGTTAGTTAGGTTTAAGTAGTTCTAAGTTCTAGGGGACTGATGACCACAGATGTTAAGTCCCATAGTGCTCAGAGCCATTTTATCTTCAGGGGAAAGTGGTCGTGATAATCCAGAGAGATCGGAGAGGTCGTGGCAGTTCGATCGAGATGGGGGGGGGGGGAGGGGGAGGGAAAGAAGAAACTGGTGCGAATCTCTTCTGAGCACGTGGTGATGTTCGACATGGTTTGCACCATCCAGCAGGCTGCTACAACGGCCCTGTCTGAAAGAGTTGCCCTCGCCACTATTAAATCCGTGGCGCTTCTCTGCCGGCTTCTTTACGCATCACTGCCCAGCAGAACTAGATGCTTGCCCACAATAGACCAACGTATCAAGAACTGAGCCCTGATCTGTTGTCGCTGCCATTGTGTAAAATCACCTAAATCGCAAATCCAAGCCTACAGATGTCACAAATACTTCCAGTGTGACGACTATCTGACCCAGTATCGCAGAACCACCTGACCTATCCCAGTTACAAACAAGACCACCCACCAGTAGGACGAAAAACCAGTCCAAGTTGCAAATTTTTATTTTTTGTTCATTCGATGACTTGTTTCGGACCGAGACCCATTTTCAAATCACCATAACATAGTCGAAAATGGCATTTCCGAAGATGTCAATAACTTGGAATGTATATTTACAGCGCATACAGATAAGTCATCGAATGAACAAAAACTTGGAACGTTTTTTCGTTCACTGATTACCAGGAGTTGCTGACCCAAACTATTGCATCATACTGGAAGTTCGTAAAACCACCCATGTTAACTGTGCCCAAATGTACAATCCTTGCACAACAGCATCATCTACACAGCCTCAACTCGAATGATCTAATAAATATAAAGTAATCGCATTATTCACGACACTAAACTTACATTCCGCATTTCCAACAACTACATGCATTGCATCCTCAGCATCAAAGATACTGAGTTCAGATCCACAGTTTTCTACACCGTCAGTCGAGCTCACCGTCATCATCCCAACAGTTTCTTGTGTCGCGTACCTAACATGAAAGACATCTAGTTTAGAACCACTGCTTTCCATAACATTCACTCTCTTTCAACGTCCCCATATCGTCCAACAGATGACGATAACAGCCACAGTCACCTTCCATTTTAACATACAAGTCACCTATTCCAAAAAGCAATCCAACTTTATCTTCAGCCACACCAAAACATCAGCTTAAAACCTATACCTAACCTTGTTTCACCACATAAAACATCAAGACAAAGCAGCAGCATAGCATTCCATCCATATGTCTGTTCCCTCAGCTCCAACGAGATCTTCATCACTCACATGTTATCTCAATGCTACAACTATACTTTAATGAAAATTGTTACAGTCTCGTTACACAGTCCCAGTCACTCTACACTCCACAAAGCACAGATAATTGCTACAACATACAATCAGATGGTATTGCCAGTGGGTGCTTGTGAGATATCCTGATACCAGCACCTCATTCTGCAGATCAGAAACCCTGGCATTGCTGATACACATGAACAAAAACACTGCCACATTTTCCATTAACTAAACAATCTACTGAAAAAGGATTCATTGTCCTCTCATCCATACCAACCACACGTTACCAAACAACCTCAACAAGCCAGACTCAGTGCTTCATATCTTAAAGATATGCTCACATTATTTAGTGACTGCTCGACAATTCGGTACATACAATGTCACACAAATACGACCACCATATCTCTTGGTCCCAATTTAAAATACCTGTCTATAACGCCACAGAACGAATTAAATATAGCATTTACAACACAAGACTATAAAGCCACACATTTTGTGAGCGTGTGCGTTGGTGCTATTCTGTCACTCTGCGCAACAGATTAATCTGAGATGTACCCACTTACACTTTGGCCCCTGCAAGATGCGATTTCCACCCCCACAGTACTACAGAAGTCAGATGGACACTCCTAACGTTCTAAAGAGAAATGCCTGAAGAACTTTCAGCAATAAATACCTTCTGGAGTCGTCCACTGTAAGGAAATGACACAAAAATTCACAAAATTTCTTACGTAACTAGTGGGATACTTGGGTACTGGAGTAGTGCTAGTTAGCGTAAGAAAAACATAAAAGTAACGAAAATTATTATTTATTTTGCAAAGATTCTGAGAAATCACAACAGCACTTTCAGTTATGAATTGAACACGTTATTTGTGGGTTCTCTTCAGAATGTGAAGTTACCTCTTAAGGATAGGATTCGCTAGTGAAATTTCTATACAATGTTTAAGATTGTTATTGACTTGGCAGAATGGCTGAGAGCCGCACCTACTCAACTTGAATAATTATCGGTTAGAATGTTGCTAGGTACAGTCGAGGCGGTCACGTGTGATACGCAGTGAAGGGTTCTGTTGTGGAGGAAATGTGGGGGTCGCAAGAGCTGTAGCTGTGATGACTGCTGTCTGCGCCGCTCGCTGCCGACAAATAAGATAACTCTCGTTCTATCTGGATTGACCTTCGCCAATCAAACTCTCCCTATGCCCTGATGAAGTCAAGGACTCCTATTCGCCCCTAGTCTATTGGCGTGCGACAGAGGTGCTCTCCCAGTGAAGTACTGAGGAGAGACTTGTTCCTCCCTCTTTGAGTACATGTATGAGCGCGCACGCTCTCGCTACGTGTTCTCGCTCCAAGAGCGACAACGGAACGGCCCCTCTGCACGCCAGACGTGAAGCGGTATATCTGCCAATCAGCATTGCCCTTCTAAAACGGGAGAATGACGTTTTGTTTAAGGCGACCAATCTGGAAATCTGTAGTATCGGTGTTTGGCGTTTGCTGTCTCGCTGTGAAAATCTCTGAAACTGCGTGCTATGTGTAAAGAATGCGTAGGCTAACCGCTCCCACACAATGTAGCGGAATTTGCTTTTAAGCCGAACATGGGGTCGTCCTTTCACTCGGGCTAAGGCTAGGCGCAAATTGAGACGCGTATAGCAAGTGTGACGTGACAAGACACTACAGCGCGACACGCACGTGCCGCACGAGTCGCGCGGGTGCAGCGCATATTGCGACGCGTACACCGTACTTCGCACGCGCCGACTGGCGACGCTGTGCGCTGACAGAACCGAAGCGTGCGCAACCTGTTATCTTTCTCAAACGATTTTACAGAAACTATTCACTGAAAATATAAGATTTTTGCCTTACTTGTAGAGTTATATGTGAGCTTCGTGACGAAGTGCCCATTAACTCGCTAATGACCATTCTTATTGTGATGTACACATTTTAGTAAGGCACTATGCAAAACTCAAAAAGTTTGCAACGAAAATTAGGGGTTGCTATGATTTTGCGTTTGGTGCGTATTACACCATATGTTGCTATGTATGAAATTTAGCTAATATTCTGAATTTTTGTGTAGATTTGGGAAGAGGTCTCTATCTGCCTCCGATATCGAGAAAATGGATCCCATGTAGCGCGCTCACTTCCGATCTCACGCCCGCGAGAATGAAATACTCGCAACATCTCTCATATCTCCTAAACCGCTCGAGACATCGAAACGAAAGTTTGGCGAATGATAGCACACAAGAAGGAGAGTGTTTTGTCAATTCTTAAACACAGGGAACTTTCTTGTCTATGGCGATATATCAGTACTTATACTTCCCTTTTTATTTATTTCACTCCAGTGACTGTAATTTTTTAAGAGTTATCGACAGCTAGCGAAGCAAGAGCTTCCTAGTATGAAAATGAACATGAAATTTCTTCTTTTATGTTACTGCAAACCGACACTATGAGGTTTTTCGTAAGCTATTGAGCTCTGTGATTGCCAATTACTTGTTTAATGAGGCACTCCGTTTCGGAATTCTGTCTCAATAGCTGCTGTGATATGAGTTTGGCATATTACACTGTGACAAAGGAAGTACAATTAAACCATTCACCAAGAGAAATGTGGCCGTTACTCACAAACGGTGATGCTTCTCCGAATGAGAAAAGTTTGACAACTCACACAAATATAGATTGCCAATTCCGTTGGAATTTTGGTGGAATCCACGTAACCCATCGTATTCTTAACACTGAGCGACTGGAATGGAAATTTACCAAAGGATTTTATTCCTTTCCTTGATCTGAGCAGTATTAAAATAATGACGAGCGTTCCTTCAGGCGGAATGATAGGCACATGCCAGGTACTGGTTACTCACCTACGGCTTGCCAAACTGACAATGTGTGATCGCGAATAAAATAGTTGTTATTGAGAAAAATAAACAACTGATCTGTCGCACAACACAATGGTCAGTGTATTGTCAGCAGCGGAGGATAATTCGCGGGACAGGAATGCACAAGCTAGCCGTGTGTTCCTTGTGAGTTGGAGTTCGAAAAACATTGTCATGAAAGTAGATCTACCCTTGTCAGCAGTACAGTTCAACAAATTAAATATATCTAATCATAACACTCTTTTAGGATACTCCTACTTTCGGAATAATACCGACCATTTTCCTCATTTGTGTAGCCTGTTGAATAATTAGTTTATTAATGCTGATAATGTGCATGCAACAATTGAAATGCTTTTTCTCATCACGGCGAACCAATTAAAACATTGTTATTTCTGACTGCTTTTCGACTGTTTCTAGCTTGCATGCTGTTTCACATGCATGTAATACAGTTTGTCGTATTACATTATTACATCCATATCAGAGTAATCACAGTGAAACTTCTACACTTCAGATCTTGGAGTCTTCTTACCAGGAGCACAAAGGGATCACACCTGTGGCGATTATCCCTTTCTAAATTTTTGTAACAGATCGTACAGATACGCCAGCATACTAGGCAGCGAGAAGATAACCTTATTTTAATTTCCTACCTTGATTCTTAATCACATGATTTTATAATATTCCTTGCTTCGTTATTCACTACCCTCTGTCCCTTCTTGCGATCTGAAAACACCTCGGAGGCATATGATACAATTCCAGCGGCTACTGCTCATCAGTTACTGAATTATGCATTTTTCTTGGCAGAAGAAAAACAAAACAAAACTATAAAGATATAAATAACAGAAAAGTATAATGTACTAACGAAGAAATATGGAGCGTTTAAATGGCGAAAAACGAAACACTACCCAAAGGCAATGAAATTTAGTACACAGTAAGGCAAAATTTATCGTACGGGGAATACTACCACTGTTGATATGAGTCGTTCAGATGTGAGCATATGGCCGGGCTACTTTTCCGCTCCCCGCCTCAGATTTCCCACGGTGCTAGAGAAACTGTGCCGCAACCACAACGCCGCGCGACCTGGCGCAGGCGCGTGCCGCGTCCCACGCGCGTCGCGTCGCAATGTGCGCGGTCACATTTGAACCCGTGATGTTACAAAAACGCGCTGCGCTGCGTCGCGCCGCACGCGCTATACGCGTCTCAATTTGCGCCTAGCCTAATGCTGTCTGCTCTACAGGCGGTCACTGGCCGACGTAGATAGCTTGGGACCGGCCTCCTGGGGTGCAGTTGCCTCTCTCGAGCTGTGACCGTCGTGTCTGGAATGTATGTGTGTACGCCAACCTCGGGTATTTCAACCACGGTGCGCACTTGCGATTTATTAGTTATTTGCATATCGTTTACATGAATTCATACAATACTGACTTTATCTTATCGAGTTTGGGCTCGAATGAAGCATGTGCAGAATATGATTCTGAGGGCGGAATATATAAGCAATGAAGGAGACCACGACGTCTTACAATTTCAGAAAATTCTTATGTGAGGCTGCTCATGACTCCATTACTTTCGACCTTCTTAAAAAAAAAAAAAAAACTCTTATTTCCTGCTAGCTCTAGTCAATTTGTGTGATATCATACTGTATGCAAGTTTATATCCCACGGCTCACCTATGATTTTAGGGTAGTGTCTTTGTATACTAATCAAAAGTCATGGAACCCGGGTTCGAACCTCGCTACTGCTTAAATTTAGAATAAAAATCATCAGTAATGATGAATGGGCGGATAGAGCTTCAAGGCACTTTTTTTTCCCTCCTCCTAAAACCCTGAAGAGTCTGCAGTGCTCAAAGGCATGACACTGCAGAAGGTAATGGGAACCACTGGTGTCTGTCCACAGGACATGTGGCCTATAATTGAAAAGTGATATGATGACTCCTCCATTAGCGAAATATTCCGCACTAGTCGCACATTCGCATCTCTGTGAGGAAACTGGCAAGTGCCAGGTGTCCCAATGAATTATGTTTCCTGTATAGCTCCTTGTCTGGCACACCATGCTTCTTTTGTTACTGTAAATCTTACTCAACAGCATATCTCCATCTGCCCCGATAACTTCACCTGTTGGTGTAGCCTCTGCTACATCAAAATCACTTATGTTAAAAACCCAAGAAATTATTACAATAAATACCACCAATCATTTCTCTCTGCCTAACTTCCACCATGGCACACATAAACATGACTGTGTGGTGGTACTCTCTTCAAAGGTAAGCTGGTTCGAATCCAGGTGATGGAAGAAATTTGCATTGCTGGTATTTCCCCAGTAATGGGAGGGGGAATTGAAGGATAAAGTTTCTCATCACCAGACCTCGTGTCAGTGTTCTACATTACATGACCTCTCCTCAGTGTATCATGATACACTGATGATGCCTGTGACACTGTTGAAGGTGACACATGTGGTGTCGACGATAATCGCCTGCAGCAAATCGTCAATCGACCACCGCAGAGATGCTGTACACCTAAGCAGCATCGCCACCGCCTATGAGAAAGAAGTAGTAAGCCACTCCTCCTGTAGCTTCGAGGCGCCACACACGACAAGTATTTCCAGCTCTGCCAGTGCCTGGTACGAGTTCTGCCAGAGTCCAGCCTGAGTTCTGTTCTGTCTACGAGGGTATCAACAGTTCCATGACGACTGCAGAGAAGCGACGAATTTCTGCCTTCAGAGTGCAGTGTCGGCGTAACGTCACTCAGTCAAGCCTAGGCCAAGCATGCACGTACAGAGAGTCGAGGGCCAACAACAGACACATATTTGGCACAGTTGTAGTAAACGTTCAGTGCTCATCATCTGCAGACTTGCACTGTAATGCCGCTCAGTGTTTTCAGCAGCTCCTGTGTATTTGGACCCCAATTAATACCACACGTGCTCACACAGCCACAGCCACGAGGAGCTAAAGATAAGTGTATTGCTTTCCAAACAATAAGGCGTTCTGATCATTCACTGTTTCATTTATGTACTTGTAAATTTATTAAAAGCATGACACAACAACATGTGTGTCAGATGTGGATGTTAAGCTCTTAACGCATCCATTACAGTCATGTACACTCAACAGATAACTACGAGTCACAGTTCTCTCACAATGCAAGGACAGTGCCCAATTACGTGGAGGAAGATAAGCGCTCGCAGTAAGGCCGCGGATCTGTTGCTCCATTTCTCTCTGCTGACATGGGCAGAGGACTCTCACTTTCTCATATCTTGGAGTAATCACGGAACACCAGTCTACAACAAACTCAAATTAAGAAAACAGCAAACTCGACAATGTGGGGATTCCATCATCCAGCCATCCTCTGCACTTGGAAAAAACCCACTGAACGAGGCGATGCTGTGGTAAGCTGTTGGCTCCAAACTTGATTTTCGACCATATTTAGTTTCTCTGCGATGTCCCTACACAGCTTAAGGTGAATGACACGACGGTTCCTATGGATGGACGCAGCTGTCCTGCTTCCCCGTTCTTCCCAATTCTGGATTATGCTCTAATAGCTGTTTCACCAACAGGACGTTAACCCCTGATCTTCTTTCTTCCTTCGTCTTTCCAAAAGCCTTAATATCCCCAGAGTTACTTCTGCCAATATAGCTTGGATCTCAGCACTCTCAAAAATTTACCATTCCTTACAGTCTTAGAACACCTTGCACTCTGTATCGTATTTGCCGTCTCGGGCGCAACCTCTACCAGCTGATTAGATTGCCCTCTCTTCTGAGGTTCCTCAAACTTTGTCACAAATTGCAAACGGTCCATAAACGTGGGAAACAAAAGCAATTTTTCTCGCCTATCCTCTGGATACCTAGGCTTCTGGTGCGCCTATACCAACATGTCATACCCACCCTCCACTTGCCACCCATCTGTATCCTATTTGAGCGGAACTTCAGCTGGCTGGTTCTTCCTGTTCCAGAATAGTATGTAGACACTTACTCCTCCAACTAGCTATAATCCTAGCGTCTACGCTTCAATATGTAGATGATCCCGCTTCCAGCCTCCTGACCACTGTCATCCCTCCCTCACACCTCCCTCTACCCACATCAACTTGTCAATCATACTTCCCAGCCTACTCCACCTTGAATACATACACCCTTTCTGGCCGGCACCTGCATCATACCGTATTACCCTCGTAGTAGTTATTGGGAACTGACTGCCAGTGACTTGCCAGAAGCACGAGCCTTATCTTCACCATAGCACCACCATCAGCTTCAATGTACATGTGTTTATGTAGAGACGCTACGACTTTTATTTTTTTGAAACCTATCATTTTATTCATTCTCCCATAAAAGCTATACTGTCCCAATTTCGATAGGCTGAAGAGCAGCAAAGTGTCCGAAGCTTGCGCACCACACGATAATGTAGTGGGAGTGGAATGAATAACAAAGAAAATGGAGTGTTTACGACAAAGTCGTGCATTGGGCCTTTCACAGACTGTGCCTGTGTATAAGAATCTTTCAGAACTTATTCGTCTTGCTGGGCATATATTTGCGCTCAACACGCCAATGAGGTATAGATTGGATGACGTGTAGCATATCAGTATCATTCTCCATTGATTTGTACTCTGAACAGGAATAGTGCTCGAGGAAAACGACCATTAGGACTTCTCAGAATGCAGTAGGTAAAGCCGTCATCAAGCTGAAGCCTGGTTTGGTCACCACAGTGCTTCGCGAGCCACTGTCCTACTGCAGGTTGTGGTCACTCGCCGTCTTCCTACTTTTGAACTAACTTACCCAGTTAATAATTGTGGGACACAGTTAATTATTGGGTGTCCGAACAATTCTACAGTTCCAACATTTTCGATTTCCATAAATCAATGTCAGAGGTGAAAGAAGAGATAAGTGACAGAAGGAATCTCGGGAGCAATGCCTGAATCCCAAATCTCTGGAGTTGTAATCCCACATTCATCCACTCAGCAGCTGAGGCATGTATGTCCCAATTGCATTTATTGCTGCATTATTATCATTACACTAGGTACAAGTGAGACGAAGTAATTACATTTTTCTGCGTGTTTTTGAATGTATGCAAACAGAGTATTAAAAGTAAATCGTTCATTGTGGTAAAGGAACTCCCAAAACCGTCAGTTACTGTATTTTGTTGTGCTTTTTCTCGACAATCTCGTGCTAACGAAACAAACTGGTGACAAATATGCTACATCACTTTTTTTTACGCTGCTAAGTTCACGGAGGAAAGTGAAATATCACAAAGACGAGAATTCAGCCTGCATCCTATTTCTTTGTACAGGACGCCTATGGAGTTATATCAAAAGAGTATATTCTATATGGACGTAGTTAGATATATAAAAAAAATACGTATCCAACGGATCAGTGTATGGATGATCACACCTTCCTCAGATATCTATGTGTCTCGCTGTCCCCCTTGCTTTATTGCGGATCGTTCTAGTAATTCTGCTTAGAAAGACTTCCTCAACACTTGTGTCAATTTTCCGTTAATCTTTCAACGTTGAGCCACATGAGGCTTTATTATTCTTCATATTCAGTTATTTGCGTGGTAAGATCAAAAGTTTGTCATGACGATTTCAAAAGGTTGTTAAGGTGGTAATGTTGGGATTTCGTGGCAACCATTTTAATGTCTCTTTAAATGCTGCAGAACCAAATACAATCCGAGAATAAGTTGTTCATTAAGAATCCCACACATCTGAACAACAAAACGAGACTCAAGCTCCTTCCGTCTACAACCACACAAGATCCGTGATTGCCTTGTCACTGAGCTGAGATACTGAAAACTTCTGTTGTACTGAGAAATGGAAGTTCCCATTCATGTAAGCTTCAAAAGAATGTGGTCCTAACAGGTATTCTGCTCACACAGTAGCCCACATAATGTGAGGTAGGTTCCTTTCCAACTCTTGGTAATAATGGGTACTTTCCATAGACAAGAAAACAATTTTTTCCTGAGCAAACAGTGGTATATGGCACATTTATACGTAAACAACACTCTTGAGCGAGACATGGCAGAAGTCGCCACAACAAAGTACGGTAGGTTACAAATCGTTGCTGCACACTACTGTCAGATAATTCTGTAACAAACATGGGCCTAAATCCTTTCGTATTCATATTTTTTCAATATGGTCGTGCATTGTTGAACAAGGTGCTAGAAGTCCAACTGCTCTTTTGCAAATGGTTTTCATTGGAGGCTGATTAAGAGTGGGTGACACACGTTTCCTCTCACTTTTTATTTCTTCCAAGATGTGGTCTGTCTTTGAGACAGCCTGAAAATACAGGACATTTATCTCAATCAGGCATGGCTGCTTTACGAGGGGGACTGAGGCAAATGGTCTCATCATTCCTTACATAGTTTTTCCTATCTGCGGATGTTCATGCACCCACAAATCTGCCACTAAATTTTCTTTTACAAGATGGATTCGGAATTCAAAGACTGTAGTGCTGAAACAAAAATATAATTCTGATAACATTGTTTTTTTCCATCTCCAATGCAGGAATATCAAGAAAACCTATTTACTTCCTCATTTTTACTATGTCAAGAGCAATGCAGGGACGTCTTGGACACCCTATAGGTGAAATAGACGTGCCTAGTAACATGATACCTGTCTTTGTTAGTACTCTTACTTTGTGTTGACATGCCGCCTTACATAGGTCTGGGTAACTGAACCTGGATAATGTGGGTAAACAACGCCCAGGCTCGTGATCCAGAGAAGACTGGATTCAGCTGCCTGCAGTGTACGGCCACCACCTACTTGCTGTCGTTTTCTTGCAGACGAGGAGTGGCAGCTGGAGGACAGAAGCCACGCTACGCTCTCCGTGGGCACTGACTGCGTGCAGCTGTTGGTGAACGCCCTGGACCACCCCACGTGTCCGCTGGAAGACCTGCCACTGGAAGCCGTGAAGCAGCGCGAGCAGTGCCGCGAGCAGCTGTGGGACGACGTGGTGCAGAGGTCGCCCCACATACCCGTCACCAGCTACCTGGCCTACACGCAGAGGATAAACGTCAACCTCTGCCTGCTGGCCTGGATGGCTGTCAACTCGTACGGCATTTGTCAGGACGTCCCGTTTAGTATGATACAGTCCGTGCACGATGCTCGCTGCTATTTCGATAGTCCTGATGATCAATCATGTCTGCAGTCGAACGCTACAGACGCCATCTGCTCTGTTTCCAGAGCTATTCTGTTGCTAAAGTGTCGCGACTTTTCCTCCATTAAGACTTCCTATAATTGTACGTACAATAACATCCCATTTCTATGGGTCTATAGTAGTAGTAGTATACTGTATCAAAAGCTAACAGAAGAAACACTGAACTACAAAAACAGTTTAACCAACGCCACCTTGAAATACAAGGATTTCAAAATAGACAGCTTGAAGCCTTTAGAAATCTCATTTATACTGATAAATATCATTTTCCGTTTTTCGACTGCCGGAGTATACTTGTACCTTCCCCAGTTACGTAACTTGCCTGGAAAGATATTATTGTCCTTTCAGATCACGTGCATAACCCAGATCCTGTGTTCTGAGGTCGTGTATCGTATGGCAGGCGTCCCTGACTTACCTACAGCAGTGCTGATAGACAGCGCCCTCACACTTCTCAGCTGTATCTGGCTGAACTCATTCTGCTACCACATGTATTCTTGTGTTCGCCATCTCAGGCTTCCTGACCAGCTACTACCTGCTGAAGTAAGCCAGTTATTCCGTCGTGAGGTGCTGTGTGTGCTTATACCGTGGAGTGTAGTATGTGTGGCAGCTGTTGCTTTGGAAAAGACGAGTAAATATTACCTGATCCACAGTCGCATAGTAGTCCTTGCAGGGATTTCAGTGTCTGTGGCATTCAACTTGGTTTGTCTCGGACTGCTTGGATACATGTACCTACGTACTCGGTGCTCCATGCGGCAACTCGAAATTGTTGATGACAAGAAATTTGCCTCAAAGAAGCAATATCTTTTTATGTCAGTTAAAGCCATTATATTAAGTGGAATAGGAATTATTATTAGAATTGGGTTCCACCAGGCTCAGGGAATAGCGCAGTTAGTGTACTATATACATCTAGCTACGATGGTGCAAGGACCAGTGCTCTTCGTCTGTTTCGTTTGCAATGGAACGACGCTCCCCGTACTGAAGAACAGGATACTTCTTTGGTGGAACCCAACCGACATCCCTGCAGGTCTAGAGCTGTGTTCGGCAGCCGAGAGGAATCTGGCCAGGAGAAACAATGAACAGTCTCCCTTTTCAGAATCCTCGGTCTAGCCTCCTTCAGTATTTTTCGCAAATAACTGTCTCCACACTACACTGCATTAAACCCAGCAATAAAAATGGATTCTACCTGGTATGACAGTATTAAATGTCATTAAATCTGATATCGTACAGCCAGTACTTCTCTTTCCTAACGTCTCCTTCATTTATAACTGTGTGCTTATTTGTGAGTGGTAGCCCCTGTCTACCTATTCTAATGCACTGAGACTACTTACTAACATTGTTGGGAAATGCTTCGTGTATACAATAGGCTGCGTGAATCACACTGCCTGTTATATACAAGGAAAACGCAGCACGTTGTCGGAGGAATTCCCGTTCGTCAGGGTCATCTACCGTGGCGATGGTGCATTTCTGGACACATGTTCGTAGGACGTTTTTTCTCCGTTTTCCTTCGAGGATCTGTCTTTGCAGTTTGTCGGTTTTATTAATGTATAATGTATGATTATAGTATATAACATTATGTCTGAAACAAGGAAATTTTCCATATGTGTGTGAAAGATGTACTTTTACATGATTTGTATATAAGTATGTCAAGTACCATGACAAGAGACATTCAGATACTTATAAAATCAAAAGAGAGGGGCCCATGCCTGAAGTGGTGTGTGCATGAAAGTGTAAATAGGTTTGTTGAGCTTATTAGTGGTTCGATTACATAGAGTGGCTCAAACAGGTATGGTGATAAAGTACCAGATGAGTTGTTGTGAGAAATGTGGCTTGAAGTGAACGCAAAGTGTCGAATGGCAGAGTTATATGAGATTAGCATTATTGGGTTTGTGAGACAAGATGGTGATTTGTTAAGCTAGAGGTTTGTAAGGGTACTATGGCAGATGTTAAAAGTTAATGTTCCATGTGCCACTCTTGGGCAAGGAAGAACATTACTTAAAGGCGTATTTACAGAAACAGTACTCTGGAAGGATAAACTTCCGCCAGTACTGTGAGTCCTGGAAAACATGTGCCATAGTAGCTTCACTAGAAGCAAACAGTACACCGAGATTGTTGTGATTCGTAATCAATAGACGATCTCCCATTTGTTCAAATAAAACCTGAGTGAGCAAAGTAAAGGAGTGTGTGTTTGAATTTAGTATCCAGCCCAACTGAAAATCCTGTGATAAATAGTACTACGTGGAGTGATTTTCGTGAATTGTGAAAGTACAGCAATCATCGCGCACTTAGCAGGCACCCGCAGTGTTAACCGCGATTTCTGTGCTGGACGCAGTGGAGCCAGAGGCCGCAGCGCCACGAGGGAGGCAGGTGCCGGGTGCAGCCCGCCTGACCGCATGGGGGCGCCGGCAGCTCAACACATTCTGTAAAACCGTTTGACGAAGATTTGCAGGCCGTGCACCTCGATTCTGTCAGCGCAGCGCCAAGCCAACCCTGGCCCGCTCTGCGTGACGTCACAAGAGCGCGCCGCGGCCTTCTCTTCAGGTGGTGGCGGCCAGAGCCGACATGGGGCGCACCCAGACAAGTGTCCTGCACCACCTGCGTAAAGTCAGCCCGACACAGTGGTCGCCAGCCGAGCCTCGACCCGCTGGAAAGTATCGAACCTCATCGCTCGAAAGCCAGTAGTTAACGGCCCTCATGCTACCTACTTACCCCCAGGCAGGATCCCGAGTCCCGACCGCAGTACTGGGAACATTCACAGCCAAGTATAGGAAATTACTTTCGACTGGCTGTACGAAATACACAGTTCAAACTCAACAGGAAGATGGTCACTCAAAAAACATTACTCCCAGATTTGGATAACAGACTGAGATTATCGCTATCCAGTTACCCCCAGCCGAGTCAGTCATTTGAGTCGGAGCACCACTGCCACTTAGCTAACGTCACCGAGTTTTCCCTGAGCTACAACTCGCCGTAAACGCCCACACTAATTACTATGCAACATTCGCAGATAACGACAGGAAAGTTCTTAGGCGGTAATAGATGCGCGCAAACGAGAACGCGTTTGGAAACTCGAGAACACTGTGCGTCGCGACACAGAACTCCGCTCCAGAGCGCCCGCGACCCGCCACGGCGGCCACAGGGGCGCCGACGGCCAGCTCTCGATTCCCCGAGCTCCGAGCCTCTCCACGAAATCCTTCTACACGTGGGCCTTTCAGCCAATCAGGAGCAGCAGAGGACTGGAAGCCCCACCACTGGCCTCTCCCTGCTGCTGCTTACAGCCGCTGCTGTCACGTTCTGGTCTTCAAAAAGGCGAACCAGCGAGCAGATATGGGTGGTCGGGGAATCACCTGTTACAACCCTTTCAAGCATTAACTTCTGCAACCGATATACTTATTAAGGGTTTTCCTCTGATATATCTGGAGGCACGCATTCTCGCAGCCGAAACTGCTTGAACTGTTGTTACATGTACGTAGTTGTTCGACATCAGACGATGTCCCCTGCAAAGTGCATCACGCGTAACTCGCGCCACTGCCGTCAAATGCAGCATTGTCAGAGCGACTCAGACTTGGGATCGGCAGTCTGCACAACCGCCACACTGTGAGACAGGGACGACCAACTCGCATCCGGCGAGGCTAAAGGCACAGAACTCAACGCTGACTGCGAGCGTTCTCAAGCAGGGCGTGGGGACTATGGATCGTCCTGTTTCCGATATGCAACAACAGTTTTCAGCGCACCAGACTCAAGTAGAGAACTCTGTCTCCAGCAGATCTCCAGAAACGCAACGCTACGCGAACTAGCCGAAAACCCGGACAAGAAATTCGAAGTAAACAGGCAAAGCCGCCAATTACAAAAAGTTTACACTCATCCAAATACATCTCACGAAGAACAAGGATTACAACTGGTTGGATGCAGATGGAATTAAAGCACATCTAACACAACTTACGGCACTTTAGCAAACCCTACTATAAACGAAGAAGGTGGCAAAGAAACCGCCAAATCGTTGTAACCTGCACTAAAACAGTTGCCTGGGCCACCAAGTCGTTCACAAAAAAATCCGAAAAAATTTGCCAACATCACAACACACCCATCAGATATCGAAACCCGAGAGAACAGTTTGAGTTACTTCCCGATCTGAAGCAACAGTAACAGAAATCACATCGCACGCCAAACACTAAGCAAAAGAGAAACCACACAGACTCACGCTCGCCTTTGTGATAATCAATTTTGACCGTGATACAACAAACGAAAAAAATGAGGGGGACCTAAAGGTACCAGGAAACTAAATCAAAATTCCCCGCTATTCCTTCCAGTCATCTATAGTTACAAAGAACCAACTAACAAGCTACTTGTTCACCATTTCAGAATGCACTGTGTACCTCACAAGGTTGGACTATTTAAACACTACCTCCTCAATAACAGCTACGTCCATATTGCAACACTTTCCAATAAGCCACGAAAAGCTGCGATATAAATTGAAATGTGAAGAACGGAGTCGAGCACATGGAATTTTTAATTGCAAAATATACCCGAAACAAAAGCACCAAAATGCAGGAGCTGCAACACTGATAACGTTAATAATGATGAGAGTTGCAAACAAAGACCGAAACAGCCTATCTCAGCAAACAAAACTGAAAACATTAAGCGCATTGATGAAACTTCGTCCAAGAATGTCAAGATAACAATCAAACGGGAAACATACACTGAGTCTTCACTACAGCCCTTCCCAACATGATATCTGAAAGAAGGGAAATAATAACAGCAGTTTCTAAAAAGCTACTTTCTTTGGCGAACACGGATCCACGTCTATATCGCCATATTGATAGACAAGGAGGCCTATGCCCAACCTAGCCTGAGACACCAGGAAACAAGAATTAACCTTTACATTCAAGCCTAAGAAAGATATTGGCACTATCTGCATTGTCAACACACTGGGTTTCTGCTCTAAAAACAAACTCCCTAAAGGCATAGTAAGAGAAAAAGAAGTTGGTATTATAGTCGCAACACGTACCTCATGAGCAGGTAGAGAAATCAATCTAGATAACTGTATCTGTCACGCAAACCAGACCGTAGTAGAAGCTGAGATAGATGCTTCATAGTCTTTCATATAAAACACCACAACGATGTATCCTGCCGAGGAACCGCCAACTGTTCTCGTTAATTATATACCCTCATTGTACCCAGCTAAAGGAACAGGAGACTCAGTGTTAGATCTGCGATATTTGCTGAAAAATTGAACAAGAAAGATATTAAACTGGTTGTAGCCATTTTGAATCACGCAAGACTCAGAAATGACTCGCCGCCTTTTATCAATCACTATGGCACTTCTATCTTAGAACATATACTACGTACAACATAGCTACCCAGATTCTGAAGCTATACTGAATTTGGCGACTGGATAGCTAACGAATACCTCACATTTATTATGCTGTGAACCGCAAAACATCAGACGTTTCTTCATCGCGGCCATGAAACTGAAAATAGTCTCTCTAAAATAGAAGCAAGCTAAATTCAAGATGATTTCCCAACCCGAAAGACCAAAAAACAACACCAAATCATAGGTTACCGTGCTCTCAGTGACAGGGGAAGCTTTCGAGACAGACTAAAATATTCAAGGAAGAACAACATAATCGCACAAGAACAAGCCAGGTTCAGCGGCAACCACAGCACAGGTGACCCGGTCCCAGGACTGAGCAGCAGAGCGACGCAGGCTGAACGCAACACGGCAGGCGCAACGCCAGCAAGCTTTCTAGTGAACTTCGCATGCCAAAGTGTGCAGTTTACTAAAAATGTTGCTGGAAATAGGTAAGTACATGCGCTGCTTGGTGATCACCATTGGACAGGTATTAAGCCAGCTGCAGCGACGTCACGTGGGACAGTCACGTCTCCAGTGCTACACACCTACAACATGGCTGACATCGCTAAGGGTCGAGGATCGAAAGATGAGCCCTGTACACAGACGACACTGCCTACTGTTGTCAGGGCCCGACATGCGGCAGAATTAACGAGCAGGTCAGCCCCTTCACAAACAAGCAGGAAGCATCGCTAAGCAATTCGAGTAGATTAAAATACAGTGGATCCACGAAATCTATCCTTCAGCACCAACCTGTGATCTTCAACTACTCCTACTTTAAATAAATATGTAATCCTCGCGTCATCTTCAGAGGTACTATGACAGTCAGTTATAAACAATGAAGAAATACACCAACTGGAAAATAAGATGTTATAACACAGAGAGAGGTTGTTGCGCCCCTCACTGTCAGGACTGGTTTCAAAAATTGCTCTCCATTCTACTGTATAAGTTGCAGGCCTCTTCATCTCCAAGCACATACTGCAGCCCACATCCATCCGACCTCTTACTGTATTCACCACCCGGTCTTTACGATTTTTAACCTCCACACTTCCCTTCAGGTTTAAATTGGTTACCCGTCGACGTCTCGGAACGTGTCCTACCAACCGCCCCTGCATTTGGTCAGGTTGCGCCTCGCATGTTACCACGTTTCTCGGGAATCCAAACTTATCTTCCCTGAGGTCGGCGTCTACCAGTTTTTTCATTCTTCTGTAAAGAATTTGAGTTAGTATTTTACAACGACGAGTTGTTAAACCTATAGTTCAGTAATTTTCACACCTACCAGCAACTGCTTTCTTTGGAATTGATAACATTACATTCTTCGCCTGTCTCATACGCCTGGCACAACAGTGGGAGAGCACCGCCGTGGCCGGCTCTCCCGAGGCTGCCTGTAGTCCTGCCAGAAGACTGTTTACTCCGTGGGCCTCGTTTCGACTTAGATATCTCAGAACACTGTCAAATTTGATCTCACACAGTTACATCTCCCACCTCATTTACATCCATGACCACTTCCCTATGTGTAATATTACCTTCAGTAAGATATATATCTGACATAACTACATTAGCAAAAGACAAAACCTATGTGATGTCATGACAGCAGAAATTCTAAATATGATGTAGCTGTGCTATTGACTATACAAAGACTTAGACCACTACACTATTCAGAATGACTCCAGTTTCTTCTATATAACATGGCACTTACCTCTGACTTACACGGTTATGTTACAAATCCCTTCGTATCATACTAGAGATTAGTTCCTAAGCATTAGTCTTAAAGACTACTAGTACAATGTAACAGGACACAAAATGCCATAACGATCGACAAACAATCGCAGGTGATGCTTTTTTAAAGGAAGGTTTTAACCCACTCATAAGGCGAATGCCAGGACTCAGCTGTAAGAATAGCATCGTCCTCCAATCCGCCAGGATTACACGCTGCGTCCAAACCAAATAAGAGCCTCACATTAAAGATGAACAGCGTCACTACATCATTAAGCGCATTTCCGTTCAAAGAGTAACACGTTTGGTAAGGTACATTACTGCTTGTACTAAACTTAAATATTTTCATTTTCACCTCTCCCCTGTCAACAGTGACTGTAATTGGGATCAGCAACTCAGAAACAGACATTCTTTAACAAAGTCAGTCTGAAGTAGTCGACGAATGATCTTGAAATTAACCACATTTTATTAAGACCTGACTTATTAGGCGCTGCAGATAAGTGATCTTATGTATTTCTAAAACATTAAAACTTAATTACGAAACCTTTTAATTTTCTTGATCGCAAAAACACATTGCTTTACCATTCATTACACGTTTTGGTTGCCAATCAACTATTGTTAGCTTGTAAAAGAAGCAATAAACAGGGAATTGCCTTAGATTTAACCAAATGTAAGGAAGTTACGTAGTATTGCGTAATGATATGCCAATCATGGTAAATGCAATGTGGCTATGAATTCTGTAGGCTTGAACGCCATCATCTAATAGCATATCTTGGAACTGTGTAAGTAATTGGAAAGTTCCTATCAGGTGAATGTGAATAGTAAACTGTTTTCAGATATTAAGCAAATAGAAATAATGATAACATACCATGCTGACTAATGAATATATTTTCCATAGACTATTGGTTACACCAACGAAGTTACAGAGTGCAACTCTCAACATATAGTAACAATCGAAACACACTCTTTCGTTAAGAATAAAGGCGCTAGCCCAGCTTAAGAAGCGAAAGTAATTTAAGGAAGAGACACTCTCTCTAGTTACTTATATCGGAAATGAGTATGAGCAGAAATTAGTAAGTGTAGCTGCCTTTTTGGCCCTATCAGCTGTTCTCGACACTGCTTGGTGAGAAGCACTTCTTTAGAAATTCACGATTGTGTCGTAAATTTAAGGACTTACTTAACAACATGCTCAGCAATAGAGCATTTCATATCTATTCTCACAATGACAGATGCAGGGTACGTAAACCAAGTGATAGTTTACTTCAAATGTCTGTTCTGAGTCCACTACCACTTTGGTCTGTACATGCACAGCTTACCAAAGGTCTTCAAAAAAACTGATTTATGCTGATGACATTTGCTTGGTGGCTCAGAGCCCTAACGTTTATGATGCTGAAACCTCTTTATCTACTGATATGGAAGTCTTAGATATATACATCAAGAAAGAGTGGCTCCACCTAAATCCACAGAAAATAATTGTATCTACATTACATCTATGCAGAAGACAGTCAGAGTGCACACCAGAAGACAGATTCAGAGACCAAGTCTCGTTGTACTGCATTACACCATAATACATAGGAACAGCGCTAGATAGAACTCTTGACTTACAAGTAGCACCTAAAGTCAAAACGAGAAAGAACAGTCTTCAAAAATTTGGTGGTATCTTATGGGGAGCTAATGCTCGTGTTTTGAGATCCATAGCTCTAACCCTATCATAGCTGCTCTGTTGCTGAAGATTACTGTTCGACCAGGATCAATAGTGCTCATACTAAGAAGATAGATGTCCAACTGAATCAGGTATTATGGGATGTATTCAGAGTACAATCGCTCTAAGACTTCCTGTTCTCAGCATCATCCCACCCCCAGCTCTAAGAATCCATCTCTCCTAAAGGTCTGGAAGAACATTCTGAAGAATCCTCAGCTGGCCAGTCATCGAGATGCTCCACAGGCAGAACATCAACACTTGAAATCAAGGACACCCTCATCATGCACAGCAGAAAACCTCGTTGTGTCCTCTTTGATTGCCAACCATTTACGGAAAATTCAGTGGAATCCGTCATCAATAGTCAACAAGCATCTAGTCAAGGGCCCATTCATGCAGACAGAATTCGATCTCCCCAGACATCAGTAGAGGATCTTGAAATGGATTAGCGTGGTGAAGGCTGGTGTGCTTATCTCAAGCATGGGGTGAGTGTTCTATTTACAGACAATTCAATGTCACTTTCTAAATATTCCAGTTTCAATGGCCTCAGTATTATCATAACAGAAACGGGGTCACATGTTGCAACACGCTTGAGGCAGCTACAAGTCCTTCCCGCTGCTGTGACGTCACATGATTATCAAATCTAATGCTAATTCCAGAGATCTCTTTATCCTAACACGTGCTGATTCGATTATGTGCATGCTTAATCATCAGGATATGTAATTACCCAGGGGCTGTCTTCTGGATCCTGAGGTGTATGTCATAATTTCATCAAATAATTACAAATGATTTATCAGTTATGCTTCTCCCATGGTCTTGGTCTCTGTATCCTGAAGTGAACTGAAATAGTACTTACCGACGAGAGTCGTTGCACTGTGTCATTTTCACTACGTCTTCACTGCTTAGAAAGTGTGTTAACTGCCCTGTCGTCGTGCTATATAATTTTTGCATGTTATTGCATTAAGTCTTGGGATTTCGAGGTCATCTATACTGCAGAGAGGTATATAAACCATACAGCTCTATGATATTATCAGTTCATTTCAGAATGCTACTATTTACTAGTACATACATGTTAGCTTATGGTTCAAAACATGTATATGTAGGATTAGCATGAGATCGTGAGTGTGAAGTTATAGTAGAAACTGAGGATGTCCGTCGTAATGTAAAACACAATTTACAGATACGAGTTAGGGTGAGCATTGTTTGCCGATGAAGCACACTGAGAGGTTGATGACAACAGACTACGATCCTTTTCAACTTCCTCTTCACATGAACATCTGTAGCAATAAGGCAACCATCATCGACCTGTATAAAAGTGTCGTGAAGTTGTATTGGTTATGCAGTGTACTACGGATTGCAACAGACAAATACGGTGGCAAGTATATGTGAAAGCGTTACTAAACGATGTTGTGTGTTATGTAAGTGAATGTTGCATACAAGATGATTTAGAACAATGTGTAAACATATGTATGCTTGCAGCACCAAGGGCTGCTACTATAATCCTATAAATATTGAAACTGTAGAGCCTGGTTTACAGACGGGGAACGGAGATACGACGTTGCTCCTGTTGGATTGAATACAATGGAAGCAGAATTTATAGCATAAAAAAACAGTTATTTAAAGAATAATACAGAGATATAAGACAGAATGAATATTAAGAAATGTGTCAACAATTGTTTTTTTTTATTTTGTGCATGTAAAAAACGTTAATAAACAAAGTTATTTAAAACGTGTATTTGTCTTTCATTGAAAGAGCACCAGTGCAAAACAAACATTATGCAAGATATTTACAGATATGATAAATACGTCACACTATTCTGCAAACCCTCAATCATACATACAGTAAATATATTCACTCATTGAGTGAATAGAGCCAGTATGGTACAGTGTCAAAAAATTTCGACGATATAAACACACATTTAAAACAGCTTAAGAAGGGTTCAAGTTACTTGCAAATACCAACATACTTAAAACAGAGATGTGAGCAACTAAAGACGGTATTTCTGTTAGGATAATGCTTAGCGTTTGATGCTAAAAGGGTTTGAAAATCCTATCTGCCTGTAGATACACACATCAAATTGTATTACATCACATCGGTTCCGAGAGATCCTGAACCTGTACAGAAAACTGGAATAGAATCAAGATAAACATCATTTCCGCCCTTTTTATTCGTCATGAAAACCACACATTGCGTATTGTTCCACCATACAGCGAGACCATCAGAGGTGGTGGTCTAGATTGCTATGCACAACGGTATCTCTAATACGCAGTAGCACGTACTCTTGCAATGATGCACGCCTGTTTTCATCGCGGCATATTATCCACTGTTCCGTGCGGTTAAAGGCGCTGCAGTCTGGAACCGCAAGACCGCTACGGTCGCAGGTTCGAATCCTGCCTCGGGCATGGATGTTTGTGATGTCCTTAGGTTAGTTAGGTTTAACTAGTTCTAAGTTCTAGGGGACTAATGACCTCAGCAGTTGAGTCCCATAGTGCTCAGAACCATTTGATTTTATCCACTGTTGGTCCAGATTGTCCCACTCCTCAACAGCGATTCGGCGTAGATCCCTCAGAGTGGTTGGTGGGTCACGTCGCACATTAACAGCCATATTCAATCTGTCCCATCCATGTTCGATAGGGCTTATGTCTGGAGAACATGCTGGCCGTGAGATACAGGAGGATTCCAGTTACATTACATTATAGTCAGGCAGAGGTTCCGAAATCAGGTATTGGATTGTAAGGCATACCCAGGAGCAGTTATAGACTCAGCTCACAATTTAATAGTGGTGAAGAGTAGACTGAAGTTTGAAACATTAGTCAGGAAGAAACAATAGGCAAAAAAGTGGAATACGTAAGTACTAAGTAATGGAGAGGCAAGCTTAAATGTCTCGGAAGCTACTGATACTGCAATATAGCGCATTATCCAGTTCAGTAGAATAAGAAGGACACTTCTATAAAGGGTGATCAGAGAGAAACGGTCCAGTAAACGAAATTCTAAAATGCATACCTTATGAGCTATGAGCACTTTTTCACGTTCGATACTGTGGAACGTGCACTAAATAGTTTATCTCTCACTCTTTTTGACGTGTCAGTCCTTTTGTATTTCGTTCTTTGTACCTTACGAATATGTCTATAGTTGTGGAAAAGGGCAGTCACTTGTGTCCTGATAGCAAAGTTTAATCATCCTCCACTCGACCGTCATTTCAGCATCGTCAGAGTTCTGAGGTGCAGCGATCATGGTTCATTAAGTTACTTCCTCAGTTCGCACACATACCTGCAAATCCATCGCTATCATCCGGTGGAAATGATGAAAGAAACTGTGACTGTTGACATGTATGAGCTACGCGTGGACATTGTCGAGGCATTTCGAGCCATGGAACAGAGAATAATTTTAGGAACTGGAAAATATATTTTAGAAAATGCTGCTTGTTCCAGATATAGGCACAGAAGCTCAGGACGACTCACGAGAAATATGCACAGACAGTCCAGTTACGCTGGATTCCCTGAAAAATTACAGCAATCTTGGATAAATAAGGGCATTAATGAGAACTGCGCAAGGGGAAGTGGCATCTCAGCTTGGAATGATCAGAAGTAAAAGTCTGCAGACCTGCGAATGAATTAAGACACAACTCGGCCAAAGAGCGAGCCCGAGAAAGTGCAACAGGAAACTAGAGCGGAAATTTTGCGTCAGTGAGGAAATTACAAATGCAGCGCGAAAGAGAAGTGAGAAAGAGTGGTCTGAAACCATGAAAGAGACTATGGCAAATAAAAAATTTTTCAGCTGTTCAACATCGCCATTCTACCATTTGCCACTGTCGCCTAGTGTTACAGCTGTGTCGGCTGTGCAGGGGAGATTAAAGGCTCTCTCCAGCTTGCTGAGACAGTTGAGTCTGGTGGGCCTGGCGGAGGGGCGCGAGCCCGGAAACCGAGGCGTCACTCGACGAATTCTCCTCGGGTTTTCAGCCGAGTGGTGGCGTCGTCTCGTCCCAACACTCTCTTATACAGTGGCTAGCAACTCGCGATCGCGTAAAAGCAGTGGAATTTGGGGTTTCTTCGCCGATTTAGGTGATGGGAAATCAAAGTGCAGCTGTTGTTCTAAGTGTGTTTCATATAAAGGAGGAAATACATTTAATCTAGCGCGTCATGTTCGAGTGCTGCATCCGACAGTGTCTTTTTCAGTCAGGCGCTTAGCGCCCCCTGCTCCTGCATCTTCCGATATTTCTTGGACAAATGACCCGGACAATCCAGAACCAACACCAGCAATTGTCAGAAGCGAACAGCAGTCGGTGGCAGAAAATAACAGTCCACTTCATTATAAGACAGCAGGCATCAATAACACAGGACATTACCTACGTATTTTTCGAAACCTCTTTCGAACAAAAGAAATCAGGAGATAGATTTCACACTTCTGGAGATGGTTGTAAAGGATTATTTGCCGTTCAACATAGTGGAAAGCAAACATTTCCAAAGTTTTGTAGGCATACTAAATGGTGCTTACAGCTCGGAAGATCATTTCCGATACACTACTACAACAACAGTACACCATGATGAAAGAAATTGTTGTTGTTGTTGTGGTGGTCTTCAGTCCTCAGACTGGTTTGATGCAGCTCCCCATGCTACTCTATCCTGTGCAAGCTTCTTCATCTCCCAGTACCTACTGCAACCTACATCCTTCTGAATCTGCTTAGTGTACTCATCTCTTGGTCTCCCTTTACGATTTTTACCCTCCACACTGCCCACCAATGCTAAATTTGTGATCCCTTGATGCCTCAAAACATGTCCTACCAACCGATCCCTTCTTCTAGTCAAGTTGTGCCACAAACTTCTCTTCTCCCCAATCCTATTCAATACCTCCTCATTAGTTACGTTATCTACCCACCTTATCTTCAGCATTCTTCTGTGGTACCACATTTCGAAAGCTTCTATTCTCTTCTTGTCCAAACTACACTCCTGGAAATGGAAATAAGAACACCGTGAATTCATTGTCCCAGGAAGGGGAAACTTTATTGACACATTCCTGGGGTCAGATACATCACATGATCACACTGACAGAACCACAGGCACATAGACACAGGCAACAGAGCATGCACAATGTCGGCACTAGTACAGTGTATATACACCTTTTGCAGCAATGCAGGCTGCTATTCTCCCATGGAGACGATCGTAGAGATGCTGGATGTAGTCCTGTGGAACGGCTTTCCATGCCATTTCCTCCTGGCGCCTCAGTTGGACCAGCGTTCGTGCTGGACGTGCAGACCGCGTGAGACGACACTTCATCCAGTGCCAAACATGCTCAATGGGGGACAGATCCGGAGATCTTGCTGGCCAGGGTAGTTGACATACACCTTCTACAGCACGTTGGGTGGCACGGGATACATGCGGACGTGCATTGTCCTGTTGGAACAGCAAGTTCCCTTGCCGGTCTAGGAATGGTAGAACGATGGGTTCGATGACGGTTTGGATGTACCGTGCACTATTCAGTGTCCCCTCGACGATCACCAGTGGTGTACGGCCAGTGTAGGAGATCGCTCCCCACACCATGATGCCGGGTGTTGGCCCTGTGTGCCTCGGTCGTATGCAGTCCTGATTGTGGCGCTCACCTGCACGGCGCCAAACACGCATACGACCATCGTTGGCACCAAGGCAGAAGCGACTCTCATCGCTGAAGACGACACGTCTCCATTCGTCCTTCCATTCACGCCTGTCGCGACACCACTGGAGGCGGGCTGCACGATGTTGGGGCGTGAGCGGTAGACGGCCTAACGGTGTGCGGGACCGTAGCCCAGCTTCATGGAGACGGTTGCGAATGGTCCTCACCGATACCCCAGGAGCAACAGTGTCCCTAATTTGCTGGGAAGTGGCGGTGCGGTCCCCTACGGTCTTGGCGTGCATCCGTGCGTCGCTGCGGTCCGGCCCCAGGTCGACGGGCACGTGCACCTTCCGCCGACCACTGGCGACAACATCGATGTACTGTGGAGACCTCACGCACCACGTGTTGAGCAATTCGGCGGTGCGTCCACCCGGCCTCCCGCATGCCCACTATACGCCCTCGCTCGAAGTCCGTCAACTGCACATACGGTTCACGTCCACGCTGTCGCGGCATGCTACCAGTGTTAAAGACTGTGATGGAGCTCCGTATGCCACGGCAAACTGGCTGACACTGACGGCGGCGGTGCACAAATGCTGCGCAGCTAGCGCCATTCGACGGCCAACACCGCGGTTCCTGGTGTGTCCGCTGTGCCGTGCGTGTGATCATTGCTTGTACAGCCCTCTCGCAGTGTCCGGAGCAAGTATGGTGGGTCTGACACACCGGTGTCAATGTGTTCTTTTTTCCATTTCCAGGAGTGTATTTATCGTCCATGTTTCACTTCCATACATGGCTACACTCCATACAAATACTTTCAGAAACGACTTCCTGACACTTAAATCTATACTCGACGTTAACAAATTTCTCTTCTTCAGAAACGATTTCCTTGCCATCGCCAGTCTACATTTTATATCCTCTCTACTTCGACCATCATCAGTTATTTTACTCCCTAAATAGCAAAACTCCTTTACTACTTTAATTGTCTCATTTCCTAATGTAATTCCCTCAGCATCACCCGATTTAATTTGACTACATTCCATTATCCTCGTTTTGCTTTTGTTGATGTTCATCTTATATCCTCCTCCAAGACACTGTCCATTCCGTTCAACTGCTCTTCCAAGTCCTTTGCTGTCTCTGACAGAATCACAATGTCATCGGCGAACCTCAAAGTTTTTACTTCTTCTCCATGAATTTTAATACCTACTCCGAATTTTTCTTTTGTTTCCTTTACTGCTTGCTCAATATACAGATTGAATAACATCGGGGAGAGGCTACAACCCTGTCTCACTCTCTTCCCAACCACTGCTTCCCTTTCATGCCCCTCGACTCTTATAACTGCCATCTGGTTTCTGTACAAATTGTAAATAGCCTTTCGCTCCCTGTATTTTACCCCTGCCACCTTCAGAATTTGAAAGAGAGTATTCCAGTTAACATTGTCAAAAGCTTTCTCTAAGTCTACAAATGCTAGAAACGTAGGTTTACCTTTTCTTAATCTTTCTTCTAAGATAAGTCGTAAGGTTAGTATTGCCTCACGTGTTCCAACATTTCTACGGAATCCAAACTGATCTTCGCCGAGGTCCGCTTCTACCAGTTTTTCCATTCGTCTGTAAAGAATTCGCGTTAGTATTTTGCAGCTGTGACTTATTAAACTGATAGTTCGGTAATTTTCACACCTGTCAACACCTGCTTTCTTTGGAATTGCAATTATTATATTCTTCTTGAAGTCTGAGGGTATTTCGCCTGTCTCATACATCTTGCTCACCAGATGGTACAGTTTTGTCATGACTGGCTCTCCCAAGGCCATCAGTAGTTCTAATGGAATGTTGTCTACTCCCGGGGCCTTGTTTCGACTCAGGTCTTTCAGTGCTCTGTCAAGCTCTTCACGCAGTATCTTATCTCCCCTTTCGTCTTCATCTACATCCTCTTCCATTTCCATAATATTGTCCTCAAGAACATCGACCCTGTATAGACCCTCTAAATACTCCTTCCACCTTTCTGCCTTCCCTTCTTTGCTTAGAACTGGGTTGCCATCTGAGCTCTTGATATTCATACAAGTGGTTCTCTTCTCTCCAAAGGTGTCTTTAATTTTCCTGTAGGCAGTATCTATCTTACCGCTACTGAGACAAGCCTCTACATCCTTACATTTGTCCTCTAGCCATCCCTGCTTAGCCATTTTGCACTTCCTGTCGATCTCATTTTTGAGACGTTTGTATTCCTTTTTGCCTGCATCATTTACTGCATTTTTATATTTTCTCCTTTCATCAATTAAATTCAATATTTCTTCTTTTACCCAAGGATTTCTATTAGCCTTCATCTTTTTACCTACTTGATCGTCTGCTGCCTTCACTACTTCATCACTCAGAGCTACCCATTCTTATTCTACTGTACTTCTTTCCCCCATTCCTGTCAATTCTTCCCTTATGCTCTGCCTCAAACTCTCTACAACCTCTGGTTCTTTCAGTTTATCCAGGTCCCATCTCCTTAAATTCCCACCTTTTTGCAGTTTCTTCAGTTTCAATCTGCAGTTCATAACCAATAGATTGTGGTCAGAGTCCACATCTGCCCCTGGAAATGTCTTACAATTTAAAACCTGGTTCCTAAATCTGTCTTACCATTATATAATCTATCTGATACCTTTTAGTATCTCCAGGATTCTTCCAGGTATACAACCTTCTTTTATGATTCTTGAACCAAGTGTTAGCTATGATTAAGTCATGCTCTGTGCAAAATTCTACAAGGCGGCTTCCTCTTTCATTTCTTCCCCCCAATCCATATTCATCTACTATGTTTCCTTCTCTCCCTTTTCCTACTGATGAATTCCAGTCACCCATGACTATTAAATTTTCGTCTCCCTTCACTACCTGAATAATTTCTTTTATCTCGTCATACATTTCATCTATTTCTTCATCATCTGCAGAGCTAGTTGGCATATAAACTTGTACTACTGTAGTAGGCATGGCTTTTGTTTCTACTTGGCCACAATAATGCGTTCACTATGCTGTTTGTAGTAACTAACCTGCACTCCTATTTTTTATACATTATTAAACCTACTCCTGCATTACCCCTATTTGATTTTGTATTAAAACCCTGTATTCACCTGACCAAAAGTCTTGTTCATCCTGCCACCGAACTTCACTAATTCCCACTATATCTAACTTTAACCTATCCATTTCCCTTTTTAAATTTTCTGACCTACCTGCCCGATTAAGGGATCTGACATTCCACGCTCCGATCCGTAGAACGCCAGTTTTCTTTCTCCTGATAACAACGTCCTCTTGAGTAGTCCCCGCCCGGAGATCCGAATGGGGGACTATTTTACCTGCGGAATATTTTACCCAAGAGGACGCCATCATCATTTAATCATACAGTAAAGCTGCATGTCCTCGGGAAAAATTACGGCTGTAGTTTCCCCTTTCTTTCAGCCGTTCGCAGTACCAGCACAGCAAGGCTGTTTCGGTTAATGTCACAAGGCCAGATCAGTCAATCATCCAGACTGTTGCCCCTGCAACTGCTGAAAAGGCTGCTGCCCCTCTTCAGGAACCACATGTTTGTCTGGCCTCTCAACAGATACCCCTCCGTTGTGGTTGCACCTACGGTACGGCCATCTGTATCGCTGAGGCACGCAAGCCTCCCCACCAACGGCAAGGTCCATGGTTCATGGAGGGTAGAAATTGTAACAGTCAAAATAAATTCTGCGGAAGCGGTTGTGCTGACAATTGATGGGTGGACCTCAACCACAAATGAGAGTTATTTGTTGGTGGCAGCACACTACGTTAAAGACCTGGAGCTGGCATCTTCCCTACTACAGTGCTTTAAATACGACGAAAGGCACACGCAGAAAAACTCTCCGAAGAACTGCGACATGTAACAAGGGAATGGGACATTCAAGAAAAATTCGTGTTTGTTGTTAGTGACAATGCTGCTAATATTGTGGCAGCTATAAGACTCACAGCCTGGAAACACAACCCCTGCTTTGCACACAGAATCAATTTAATTGCTCAGAATGGGTATTCAACCCATTCAACCCATTCTGAATAAAGTAAAAAAAAATTGTTCAATTTTTTAAAAAGTTCACAGGCCTGCACGAAACTGAAAATGATGCAGGAACAGTGAAATGAGCCAGTTCTGACACAAAGACAGGACACTGTTACAAGATGGAGTTCAACCTATGATATGCTGCCATAACAATCGAGGTTAAGAATTCTCTAATGACAGTTATCACTCTGAATTATCCGGATCTTCCAAATCTGACTGCAGAGGACATAGCAAGCGTAACACAGGCCTGTGACCTGTTGAAAGTGTTCAAAGACTGCACGGAGAAAAGGTCAAGTGAAAATGTTGTCACTGCTTCTAAAGTTATACTCCTTAGTCGCTCGTTGAAAAAATGGTGTTGCAGGTTTGTTAATAACACTAAAATTCATGTAGATGTGCAGCAAATGGCCGAAAAGATAGCTAAGGACCTAAAATGACGGTTTCGAAATGTAGAGGAAAATTCCATTTTCGCAAAAGCAACTTCATTAAATCCCCAGTTCAAATTACATGGTTTTTCTGATAAAAATTCTGCTGCGAAGGTGAAATTAAACCTGATCAGGCACTGTGAGAAATTTGTGACGAACACATCCACTGCTACTGCAACAATCTCAGTTCCAACCACTGAATCTACTTCTAGTCTCTGGCTCGAATTTGACGAAGTGTTTTCCAGGCTGCAGAGTAGTCCACACCCGAGAGCTGCTGCAATGGTGGAACTGGCCAAATATTTACTAGAGCCCCTGCTACAGAGACAAGGCAGTCCACTTCAGTGGTTGTCTGAACGGCTGTCAGTATACCTCTCTTGCAAAAATACGACTGTGTATTGTTGCAACCTCCACGCCGTGTGAAAGAGTGTTCTCGAAGGCAGGACACCTTATAACTGACAGAAGAAATCGCCTGACAGGAAAAAGTGGAACAAATCATGTTATCAAATGGAAATCTCTGAACATTCGCCACATCCGTTGATGTTTATTCATAAATATATATGTATTTTTTAAATATAATTAGGACAATCCTTAAATTGACATTTAGTGTAATTATTTCAATGATGAATACGAGATAAACAATCCAACATGAACGATTATCTTTCAAGCGTGGATTCGACTCATGCTTCAGTTCCAGAATCAGAAGGTAAGCATTTTACTTTCATATTGGCTGTGCGTGCTCACACAACCAGCCGCTTCGTTTGTATCTTTAATATTCAGTTGTCTGCAAGCGCTGCCAACGGTAGGCTACCCGTAGACGCGAAGTATAACTGCACAAATAGTCACGGGTAATGTTGTCAGCACTGCAGGAAGCAGCTGACGCTGCCTTCCCCTCGCCCCTCACCATCCCAACCCTTCCTAAACCTATCGTTCCCCACAAACACCGCACGATTCGTCGACAGGCAGTGGAGGGAGGACTGAAGTGAAGGGAGAATGAGTGACGTGGCGCCGATGTAGTGGGAGAGGGAGAGGGGAAGAGAGTGAGTGAACTAGAGAAAAGTGTGGAGTGTGCTCTCTGTGAAGAATTTGAAGTACCATTTCATTGAAATTGAGTGGTTAGTTGACACTTCACTGGAGTGTAGCGTTCATTTGAACGACTCATTCACGAGCTCCCCATCACTAGCCGGCAGTTCAGTATTTTGCGATGGCGATCTACCGGCCCAGTCGTCAACCGGTCAGGCTTTCGTGTCCTACATGAGACTTCAACCTTGAACCTTGACCCTAACTTCTTACCGGATGAGCAACCCGGCCACATCTAACGACACTGGTCAAAACACATCTAGACGTGGAATGTTTATCTACGCCGTACGCTCATGTCTATGTGAAACGGTTCTGTACTGTGCCACGTCGGTTGTAGTTCACTGACACTGTTAACGGGTTGCCAGACTACAGACACACTTCTACAACTATGACTGGTGCCGTTTTTACTTTGACCAACGCTTGCCCTTAACAGGTAATTTTATATAGTCTGCTCTCTACTATTTGTAGAACTTTTGCCCTGCTTCGTTTTCTGAGGCTAAATTGTCAGTTATTATGTAAGAGGACTATTCTGAGCAAATCTCGCTTTGCTTTTGTTTCCATTCCATCACCTGGTAGCAAGGTGAACTGATGCGACGGAAATGACGTCAATAAAGTAACATCCTATGTTCTCCTACATTTTGAAATCACTAAAGGATTCTTTTACACATCAAAATGAGTAAATGTATAGAATTGTGAAATTCGCCTGTACTCCACCTCTCCATAAACTGATTTTTGTGAATCGAGCTTACACACTCCATGGTTAGCGGCGCCATCTGGTAGTAAGCGCTTTCGTGTAGTAAAAACAAACACACATATATACATTACATACGCGGCCAGTTACCTGACGGCTGTAGTGCAGCCACTCCCTGGTGCCTGCAGCATTGCGAGTGACGGGCCATACCTACATCCGCACATGGGCTGACTGATAGTTACCTCTGTCATAGTCTGTGCATTCCAACACAATAGGGGCATTATGAGCAGTGGACCTGTATGGCTGACGTTGCACACTGCGTATCCAGTACGACCTACTTTAGGCAAGTTCAGTGCTTGATTTGTGACGGTACGCATAGGTACTCCCCACTGGTGTCTCGGTCTTGGGTAAAAAAAGGATCGATACTGCAAATTTTGAGATGTGGTATGAAAAAACATTATCTTTTTAGTAGTAAATATGTTGTACTGCCACTTTTGAAATGCGCAGAAAAGCGTTAAAATACGGTCTTAAGAGGCCAATTGCAGAAACACACACCTGACCCCCACCCCCAGCTGCCACCCTGGAAGGTAACCACAGTATCGGAACCTGTTTTTTACAAATCAAGCACTAGCTGAGGTTAAAGCTGTACACCACTTACCAAATGCACTTCATGTCATTATGTTTGTCACGGTATATAAAATTTTTCAGTGTGTGCGTGGCCACAAGAGCGACTCAGCTCAACAGATTATGGCGCTGTGTAATGCCTGGTGGCTGATACGTACCAATAAATATTACTACTTCTGTGTGTGAATGGAATTTTAAGCATAAAACGTATTATGATATAGCTGACCTGTTTTATGCTACCTTTTGATCTGAAGAAGTCTCGTCAATGATCTGAAACTAGTAATCAGTAGAGGAGTTTTAGCGATCTTGAAATACGACTTTTATCCACACATTTTAACATGATAGATCGCCCATCATTCCTTTTGAAAATGGGAAATAATAACGAGAAGAACATTTTAACATAATAGATCGCCCATCATTCCTTTTGAAAATGGGAAATAATAACGAGAAGAAGGACATATTTTGCATTGGGTTGACGCCACCTGCGACCGCAATTCTAATTCGGTCTAAATCTCATTTGGCAACCCAGAATGCCAGTTTGCTGGCGCATTGTTGAATGTCTAGTTCTTTAGTTTCATTTTCATGGTTGATTTACAGACTAACCACTGTTATTAGCAGTTTGTCACAGTAGAACAAACGTGTTTCTTTTGAGGAAGACTTCCTACAATGAGTCATAGAGACCTGAACGAGGCGGAAATTTTCGCTTAACATCTAATAGACGAACAAGTATCCGAGTTACGGGATTTCGAGTCGAATTATATAGACATTGAAGAGAATACAAATAAAGAAGATACGGGGGGGAAGTGAAGAAACAATGCACACAGACAACACTCCCAATATGCTACAAGTTCTGGTAGAGTGCATCCAGAAGCAGCTCCAAGAATACGTAAAAGTGATTCTGCGAACTTGGCCCAAAAACCTCAGAGAAGAAGTACACCTGGGAAAGAAGTATCTGAATCAATCAAAAAAATTTTCACTCCTGAAAACAGAAAAACAACTGACGATACAATTGTATCATGTGAATGCAAAAAATTGATCTCTTGTTAGCGATCCTGGACTATACGCTGTACAGCAACACATACTACAATATAGTGCCCTACTTAGCATAATCTGTTACATTAGTTTGCTTTTAGCATGTAAGATCTACGTATTCACTTTGCATTTGACGATGTATTCGTTGTGACGCCTGATTTGAAACCGAAAATCTGCAGAAATCGAATGTTTGAAAATCAGAGTTACCTCCCCAAATAAGCAACAAGAAAAAACTAACATTGGATCTTACAGCCGATACAATTGTCCGAAAATGGAATAAAAATACGTAGTTTTTATGGGTAAGTCGCAAAAAGAGACGTCCTAAGGGACTTTATAAATAGAGCGTTCATATATGGTTTAGATGGGACCATTAGATTCCTGTGTTATAGCCTAAATACAGCATTGATGTAAGGTTTAGATAGAACCATTAGATTTCGATGTTAGAGCCAATAAGTCGTTAAAAGTGATGTCGCTATGAACGGTCTCGACTGAATGTATCCACAGGACGTGTGGCATGTAATTGAAAAAGTGGCGTGCCAACGCGTCTCCTCGAGGCTTTCAGGCTTGCAGCGAAATGACCACGACGAGAAAAACTGAGGAACTGCAGCCAATATAAGAGGCCCTGCCAATGATCGCCTCAACCACGCGACATTCGCGAGCGGAACAGGAGTAGGCGGGTGACAGTATGAGGAGAAATGTTGTTTAGAATAGGTTCTGGGTTCGAACCCCAGTCCAACACAAAGCTTCACGTCATGGCATTTCAAATAAGTTACATGTGAAGAAGCAATATTTAACATCTCCCGTAGTTCGTTAACAAGGACAATAGATGCTGGGTAGGAATCCGTGTCCGTTAAAAATGTTTACGTTATGTAATTTATAGTTGATATTTGCTAACTGATACTGTCTAAAATCAAGGTATATCACTCTCTGTACGCCTAGTCAGGAATGACTGTACGTTTCCGTCAGTCACGAAATCTTTGCTTAGTCTACATGACCTGGGTTTGAATCCATATGCAGAACGAGACGGTTCGTCGTGTCATTTGAAGTCCATAGATATTCTCAACTAACTGCTCATGAATAACTTAAATTTTTAGTGTCATTTTGCGTTAAATAATAAGTACGGTATGTTACTTTGAAGAAAAAATCATGAATATGACGAACTTACTACGTGCATTACGTATCCGACGTAACAATGAGAGTGGTAACATTTGAGGTATGTAATTTATTGTAATAAATGTGAGCTTACAAGCGTTAAGGACAGTTTATATGTAATAAGGGGTTGCCTGATATTTGTAGTGTCGTGGTATTACTTTACATCTTGAGTTACTGCGATACAGAGCAGTGTTTCCTAGTGGTGACTTGTTGGAACCATTTTCAACAGTCAAACGACTGTATGAGAGGCTATTAGAGGACCTGCTAAACAGCTGCGGTATGCGGGTTGCATGCGAATCCAGCGAAATGCAATTCAGTTCGTTCGGATACTTTTGAGCATGACTGTACGTACATAAGTTGTGTACCAGAAAGGAGTATTGTGGGTCCGATACAAGTAGGCTATTCTCACCATTTACGTACGTAATCGTTCATTGCTTACGGAAAGATTCCGGACAGTAACGTACACAGTGTAAGTACTGGCATCAGAGGCGGTACCTTCAGTGTCGGCGCTGTGTGGTCAGGAAGGGGCAAAGTGCGAGCACGTTCTGTGAAAGAAATGTTAGGCGCTGCTGTGACTAATAGTAAGGGCGCGGAAGTATTTTGTTTGTAAACATTGTAGGGGGTGTTCTTGGAGACAGAATATCTGTAAAAATATACCTACGTTATTCAAAGAATTCGTAAATACAATATTGTCAACCAATCTGACTAAAAATTGAACTAACTTTTGGCATAACATAAAACCAGCAAGCGGATCGAAACCATGAGTTGAGTCGCTCAGTGACCATACTGTTACAGAAACGGAAGACGACAGACAGAAGGCGAAATACAGAGCTGCCATGAATCATTCACTCGTTTCCAGAATTCTAAATTTTCCGAAATATTACATGTAGAAATATGATTGGAGCACGAATATAACAGCAAACTCGGCGAGTTTAAACTGTGCTGACGACCTCACATTAACAATGCAGCGCCTTGCCAAAATGCCGACAAAGCGAGAGAATAGTTTTCTCGTGTTGTAATATGCGGGATATTTGACCGAATGTGGCAGCTGCAACCGTGTAGGGGGATGAACGAGATTTCTGTACGCGATCCACAGAAGTCAACAGCAGCGACAAGCCGCGAACTCTAAATACCGCAGCAAAGTGTGTGGAACACCGTGCGTCGGCAGTCACACATCGAACCGCGACGTCTGCATTTCTCACAACTATTAGAAGCAGAAGGTTGCAGCCGGCGCCTTCAGATTTGCGCCACAATGCACGGTCCGGTTGATGGACATTTCGTCCCCATTCTCATATTCAGTAACGAAGCAACCTTGCATTTATCCGAAAATGTTTATCTCCGCCATGTGAGAGTGTGGCGTACCGAGGATCGTCGTAGTTCCTTCACAGAATAAAAACGGCCCATTCAAGCTTTGTCTGTGACACTCGACAGAAAACATTAACCATATGCGAATCTGGTTCGTGCGCCGCAATTTCATGAGGATTTTCAGTAGCCCACACTCACATTGCAGAGATTAAGTTTTCAGATAAATTCTAGGTTGCTCCGTCGCTGAAGATCAGGATGGAGGTTCAGCATGGAGTTTCATCCTCCAGTGCTCCCTCCGCTGTGGCGCGAATCTGAATGCGCCGGCCGCAACCTTCTGCTTTTAATTGTTATACGAGCTGCAGACGGTACGGTTCGAAGTGTAACAGCCGACGCACGGTCTTCCACACACTTTGCTGCGGTATTCAGAGTTCGCGGCTTCTCGCTGCTGTTGACTTCTTTGTACAAAAATCTCGCTCACCCTCCTCCACGGCCGAAGCTGCCACATTTGGTCAAATATCCCGCACGTTACAACACACGAAAACTCTTCTCTCGCTTTGTCGGCATTTTCGCAAGGCGCTGCATTGTTAATATGAGGAGGTCGGCACAGTCTAAACTCGCCGAGGCGAAAAATATTCCGGAAAATGTAGAATTCTGGAAACCAGTGAACGATTTATTAGTAGCCCTGTATTTCGCCTCCCGTGTCGTCTTCCGTTGCTGTGACGGTATGGTCACTGAGCGACTCAAATCATGATTTCGAAGCCGGCCGAAGTGGCCGTGCGGTTAAAGGCGCTGCAGTCTGGAACCGCAGGACCGCTACGGTCGCAGGTTCGAATCCTGCCTCGGGCATGGATGTTTGTGATGTCCTTAGGTTAGTTAGATTTAAGTAGTTCTAAGTTCTGGGGGACTAATGACCTCAGCAGTTGAGTCCCATAGTGCTCAGAGCCATTTGAACCATGATTTCGATCCCGTTGTTGTTTTCATGTGACGCCAAAAGTTCTCTTAATTATCAGTCGGAAAGTTTGACAATGTTTTATTTAGAAATTCTTTTAATAATATAGATAATATCTGCACACAAAACCTGCCTCCAAGGATTCTCCTGATAATGTTATGAATCAAAGTACTTCTGTGCATTTCCAATTAATCACCGCAGCGACTAATATTTCATTCACAAAATGTACTAGCACTTCTGTACTATCTAATCACATACTGCCAAAACTATGTAGTGACTTCAATGCTACTATCTACACTGCGTACATTACTATCTGCCATCTTGCCGTAAGCAATCAACGATGACGTACGTAAATGGTGAGTATATGCCTGCTTGTATCCGACTTTTATTACTGCTTTCCAGTACACTATTCATTAAGTACGAACATGCAACCCAACGCAGTTTCGCACCTGAGTGACGTACTCATAGACCAAGACACAGGTATCGTTAATAGCTAACGCGTGTTTGAATTTCGTAATTAAATCTAGAACTTCTTTCTGTGCAGCCTCAAGAATGAAAAATTAAGGGACTTATGGGCTAAGGTCATCAGTCCCTAAGCTTGCACACTACTTAACCTAAATTATCCTACGGACAAACACACACACCCATGCCCGAGGGAGGACTCAAACCTCCACCGGGACCAGCCGCACAGTCCATGACTGCAGCGCCCAAGACCGCTCGGCTAATCCCGCGCGGCTCTGCATGTGAAAACTTAGTCGATAACTTCACATCTCCAGAGAAAAACCGATCGTGAAGGTTTGATATTTTGCACAGAAACGAATATTCTTTTAAATGGCGGTTGACGCAAGTACTGATCAGCTTTTGAAAGCCACCTAACAACTTGTTTTTGAAAATCGGCAACCGGCAATGGTTTTGTGTAAATTAACTTTGCATATCATATTCGTAGTTGACTGCTCTAATTAAGTTGTAATCTTTATAATTTTACTACAGCCTAGTTTCTCATGCTGTTTGTTTTCGAGAATGCAGCGATAGATAGCAGGCACTACATAGTGTGTCTCAAATCAACATTAATATTATTCAAAAGGCCATTAGTAATTGGTACGCGTTACCACTGCATTGGAAAGCACGTTTCCTCATAACATTAGCGGTAAAAAGTTCAACTCGATTATCCATTATACCATTCTGAAGTCATACTGGATGTTACCGATAACTCGCGTCATAAGTATGCACGAAAATATCCTTCAGGTCCATTTGTTCCTTTTTAGGCCACTCGGCCAATGGGTAAACAAAAATTTGAAAGCACACAAAAAACTTGGACTTAATAGTGCGACGCAGCAAAACGGAGCAAACGAAACAAAACCGTGGACGGGACAGCACGGCCTGTATTCGCCTGGGACGTGTTGACTGCCCACGCCCACGTGTCAACAGGCGTACGAGGCTGGCTGCACCGATGCCTCTTTGTGCGAAGGCTGCGTCCGTCTTGTGCACACGCAAATTTACACAGGTGTAAACGTACGTTTACACTAGCTACGAACTGTGCCCAATACTGAAAAATACTGAACCTGCCGTTACAACTGTATTAGGATCCATGACGACATCAAAACGGACATAAGACACTTGTCGAAATGTAACGTGCATAAAATATCTGACACGGCAAGAATTATCGTTACTGTAACACTCCATTTCTTTGGCTCCGCTAACTGACGACCATACTGGAACCTGTCAACCCAGCCTAGACCTCGGGCTATGCAACGCATCACTTTTCCACCACAACCTATACTAGAAAAAACACGTAAGATAGCAGCCATGTGAACATCACCGCGTTCTGTTGTATCCGTAAGTATATATGACGTCACGGAGTACATCATTACGCCACGGGGCAATGTCGACGCCCCCTATCGGTAGCTGCGACCTGCTCCAGTTGCCTGTACTGCGAAGACGGGTATTTGCAGAACCTAAGGAGTGTTGATGCTTCAAAAAGGTGAAACAAGACTGAAGTCAAACAACTGCAGACTTTTTTTTAACTGGCTAACTACTAAATGGTTTATGACCAAATGGGCCACAAATGCGACAGCGAAATTTTCGCGAATCGCTTTTTTCTTCAGCAGAGCCATAGAAGTACCGGGTGCTCGTAGGTAAAATCAGTTCCGATTTTAGTTACCAGGTGCGAATCTGTCGTTGTGCAACGTCTCGCCGAAGTCTTCGGTGCTCATACTGAACAAATCGTGCAGCTGGCGCTTAATAACAAGATCTACATTCTGCCTTTCTGACTTGTTCGACCCTTCCTGCCCACGTTCCGTTGCCAATCCATTACATATGAAAACATTTTTATACGTCTTTCTTCCGTTGATAGAGCCATTTGGTGGCCAAAATCGAAAATAATTCCTTTCCAGTGTAAATCGGTTCCGCAAGGGGGCTTTAGTCTACCAAGTTTCGCTACCGTACGGTAGTTACAGTCCACACTGGACCTCTGTGAGTGGCTCAACTTCAGATATGAGCACCCAGTGGAGCAGTACCGTTGCTGCCAGCCCAAGTATCGTGTGAGACACCACACTGTCAAAGATTCTGCTGGTGAACAGAACACGTGAAGAATTAAAAGCACCCAGAAACATTGTACACATTCGTAAGTCACCAGCGATCTTACTCCGTTATTATGGGCAATCGATGTGTGCTTCAGAGAGCAAATTCCACACATTCTCGATTAAATGGCTCCGGCCACTCTTCATCCATCAACATCACATTTCCCAACAATTCAGCCAACTGATCTCGCTACCCACGAGACGTTTTGGACAGGTCTTCATTACGGTGCTCCAATTGTGTTGCATATTTTGTCATAGACGAGTATAAAAACGGTAACCACCACACACACACACTTCAGTGCCACGAAAGTGAGAGCCATTTGGAGCTCAGATTTCGGGTTACGCATTATTCATAAAATTCGTGGAACTTTTATTTAATCATCCTGTCCCTCACGTGTGAAGACAGTCACTTTTATGTGACATCACGCGTCCTGTGCTGCGATTGGATGCGGGGAGCAAACTGGACAGTTGCTGTGCTGATCTACCTGTTTGCGAAGTTAAAGTTAGCAATTTCACAGTTTTGGTACTCAAATTTGCGTTTGACAACGATATGCAGTCCAAATGATATACGACATTTCAGAAGTCTTCAAGATTTTCAGTACTTTATTATGCTAAAATGTCGGTAAATCTGACGTCAGTGGCTACCGATAATTCCCAAACAGTGACTTACCATCAGTAAAGGGTAAGGCTTCTGTAGCAGTATTTGCCTAAACGAAATAATATTTGCTATAGGTTTCAGCCAAATATAATTAGCAAATGCCGCCACAAATGTAATTCCGACGTGATTCAGTGCTCTGACGGAAACTAACAACAAATCTACCTCGATTCTCGCAAATATTGGACTGGAAATGGCACAAATTAAATATAGATTCTGCCGTCGTTATAGGCCGCATATAAAAATTTACACTGCACTTTAATTGTGTCATTTGAACGTCAGATAAAGAAGTTGGCAAGTGACAGTCAATCACCATCATTCATTCTTTGGTCACGTAAGATACTACTAATGCGCGAGCCCGATTGCGACATCTTTTCTGCACAACAAGCCACAGGGAACACGACGCGTCTCAAAGACCTCTCATGCGTTGCTTTGTCTCTTATAAGGCAAATAATAACACGTGACAGCCACACAAAGCAGTGCAGAGTTGGGTTCAAATGGCTCTGCGCACTATGGGATTTAACTTCTGTGGTCATCAGTCCCCTAGAACTTAGAACTACTTAAACCTAGCTAACCTAAGGACATCAGACACATCCATGCCTGAGGGAGGATTCGAACCTGCGACCGCAGCGGTCGCGCGGTTCCAGACTGTAGCGCCTAGAACCGCTCGGCCACTCCGGCCGGCGCTGCAGACTTGTACAGAGCAAAAAAATTGTGGTGTGTGATCGCTTCTCTTTGATAAGCAAATCACAAACGAAACGTGACGTCACAGAACGATAAAAAAGAATAAGGAAGTTTTATTTCATGAAACGCAAACATTACGATAAATTTTCAAGAATTTGCAACAAGCAACCAAATCTTCGCCTCAGCCTAACGTAGGTTGGGGAAAGCAACAGATTGCTCGTGCATCACAACCTGAATTCCAGAAATCAGTAAAAATACTGAAATAAACACAAGTGCTGCGTTTCATCGTCAGAAACATGTCGGCATGACGCCACGAGTTCTGATTCGCGAGTGCAGTACAGGATTCGGAATGCCTACGCACTAAACAACTTCGGACGTCTGATTACTTTGCAGACGAGTTAACGTCTGTAATACCTGACGTTAAGCATGTAAGCGAGAAAAAGTTTAGGAACGCTTTGAAATTATTCTTAACGTGTGTTCGAAGTTATCAAGTGCTCAATCTCAAATGGTGGGTGAATAACGTTCGCGTATTTCAGCGCCGAGCGTTACGTTACCTCACGACACGCCAAGTTTACAACTGTGATACTTTTGTTACTGTGTGAAAGCCGTAACGTCTGGTTATACCTCTGACTGAGTAGCTTACAACATTTTGGGTGTTTACATCCGGCCAAATTAAGCGAAATATTAAGAAATAAACTTCTGTCAGCCCTGCAAGCCGCTAGATAGGCAACCTGCAGTCCTTCTCGGCTGGCGGTCCAGAATTACAGACAACCACGGCTGCTGGAATCAGTGGCAGAAGACGCCGTGTCGCCATAAAACTCACTCAGTCCGAAGTGCTGACTGTTTGGTGGTTTTCGCATACTTGCGTCCTCTACGAACAATGGTTATTTCGTTGCAGTGACGTAACCAGGAACGCGTGGTTTACGTTTCCAACAACTGTGGTACGAGAAATCTGCAGGAATCGACACTGATACACCGAAACACCGCCCGACTGCATGTGGCGCTATTTTCCGTTCGTTGCACGCTATTGTCGCTCAAGGCATCAGCGGTTAAACGACTCTAACAAGGCGATAAATAACGAGTAATAAATTATTAAACACTCGACGCGCTAATTTAACAAACTATTCGCCATCCCTAATGTTCGTATCGATCCTAATTGTTAAAGTAAGACAATGTATTAAACAAGAGCAGTTCCGTCGTGAGTTACGCGACAAGCCACACAAAAGCGATCAGAACAACAGCCGCAGCTTCCAAGTACCCCAGTGGAGGCCGGCTGCCCGCCTCACCTGTCTCTGGTGTTCTCGCCGAGAGGCGGGACTGCGCCGCACGCCGACACACGCCTGGCCGCTCCGCCACAGCTGGGCCGCACAGACAGCCGGGGCGCGCGGCTGCCCCATTCCTCCCCCCCTCCCCCACCACCAAAACAACTCGCTGACGTCATGGGGCTGAGTTGCTAGGTCGGCCCGCGGCATCCGAGGGAACGGCTGCAGCAGAGAGAGCGAGGCGTCTACGTCCGTGTCGGCACTGCCGGACCGCCTGCGTCCACCCACGCCACAGTCCGTTCATCTCGTTCCGTGCTATGCAGCTGGTAATAAGGGCCCCGCCCCCCCCCCCCCTCCTACATGGGGCTCTCAAAACCGGATTTCGTAAACCGATTTCCCAGTACCACTTCTGGTGAACGCAACGATGGAACTAAGACGCTGTATTTTGGTCACGGGACAAGGAGAGGTGTGAACAGAACATTGTATTCGTACTTACGCAATAGCTATTCACTATCGTATGACAGATTTGTAGTAGATGCAACCGAGGTGGTGGTGTTAAGTCCCAAACTGCTGAGGTCATCAGTCCCCAGGCTTCCACACAACTGAATCTAACTGAAACTAAATTACGCCAAGGACAACAGACACACCCATGCCTGAGGGAGGACTCGAAACTCAGACGGCGGGGGGGGGGGGGGGGGGGGGGGGAACAGCACAGATGCAACCGACGCGATGTCTTCGGACTGTTACTGACAACAGTGAGAAGCAGGCGACAGTTGCAACACAGGTTTCGGCGAGCTCGCTTTAGTGCGTCCCATTGTCAGTTGGCTGCTCTGTGTAAAACTAACTCGTGCCCCTTAATACGAGGAGGAGAAAGTGTTATTCCTCTGAAACGATGATTCCCTTTCTCGAAGTAAACCACAATACACTGTGTCGTTCGGTGTTTTTCATTGAAAATGCCGTACATGTCGATGAAACGCAACTCACAAAGAAAAACAAGCACCTGTTGACAGTTTTTGCAAGAATTTCTAGCAGCGTGTATGTATCAATAAACTACTAAAATAAAAACAGAGGAAGACTTTGGCGTGTCAGGTTGAAAAGTATGTCACATTCTAGCGTCGATGGCGCGATGGCGGTGGAAAAGTTTTGTGCTCATGGGTGAAGCCAGGGAAAAGTTACGGCCACGTATGTGGCACGCTTGGACAGTCGAAACGACAAGCGGTGAAGAACGTCTTTTAGATCTGACGACCAACATGCATCCATACTTTCAACGCATGCAAGGATTTTTAAACAGGTTTGTACAGTTATTTGGGTTAAAATTGTTTCTTTTCAAACAGAGTGTTCAAGCATTCCTCATTGCTCCGTGACTGGGCAAACTATAACAACTATTGTTCCACATGTCAGTCTGCAACCACTTGCATATTAAGCACTGCCGATAATTCACTGCCGTCCATCCAGCCCGGGAAACGCAATATATGCAGATGTAGACACCTACTTTAGAAAATTTACACATATTCTGTACTGATCGCGGCCGGCCACGTTCCATGATACACAGCCGTGACGTCATAACATGGACACACTCGTCCCGTTTATTACGACCGACTCTGCAGCACCACATATACAGCTCCTACCATCGACAGAGCTTGGTCTTACAGTCTTCTTACTCACGACGATACGCTTAGTATTGCAAAAGATTTGTCCTATTATTAAGTTTTACCATTTAAATCGTGTAGTTTTTGTGCTGCTACAGTTTTAATCGCCGGGGTCAGGGATTTTCTCTGCCTCGTGGTGACTAGGTGTTGTGTGATCTCCTTCGGTTAGTTAGGTTTAAGTAGTTCTGAGTTCTAGGGGACTGATTCCCATAGATGTTAAGTCCCATAGTGCTCAGAGCCATTTGAACAGTTTTAATTTACTCTCAAAACGTATAAATGGCGTACATCTAATCGATCGTTATAAAAACGGTGATCACAAGTGCCAAATGCACAAATTTCCATCACTTTATTTTCTGCATCGACAATCGAATCGTACAACCTTTGTTGTCAAAGGGTTTTTGTTGCAGTTTGCTTCCTCCTCAGCGAAGTAGTGCTGTGATTTCTTACACATCCCAGCCACGTATCAAATCGGTATGAAAGTTGCTTTGATGGCAATAGAGAAGAAAGTTATCATTACTAGGTGCTCGTACGAAGTATGGTGCCCGCTCTCCGACGTGTCCGGAAAGTCCATACCAGAAAAATGTAGTACGAATTGGCACTCATCGTTCATGTACCTAATCACTGAAAACCATGTCCCAACTAGGGCAAACACAGTTGCTAAGGTAAAACTAGTGTGTGCTATTAGAATCTTGTCTTTAATATAGTTACTTTACATAGGAAAGCCTCTGAGGGGCTCAGAACATTTCTGTGAATGACGCATACTACTTTTGTTTCGATCAGACCGATGCTTAGAAGTAAGTATCAAAAATTGCACTTACTGTTCCGTAGTTTATCCACATACGGTTCCGGAGGCAATATGCAGCAGCTTTCACACTAATCCAGATTTCTAACAAATGAAGCTACGTTGTATTCTTGTCTTCAGAAACTGACAGCACCTCTTAGTTCCGACAGGTTATGCTCAACTGTTCCTCCATGTGGACCACAACGTCACACACGCTATGTTAGTCTTGTGGCGCTGGTATAGATTGAGACCAGAAAGAAAAAAAACGATGAAGTCATTATAAATAAGTTCGTCCCATTGACTTCTGTGTATGTTATTCAGCTCTCTGTGTATGCAATGCTTTATTTGGGAAGTAAGGATGCGTCTCTAGTTAGTAACGGTAGCAAACTTTTGCCCACAGCTGAAACTCCGGTTCCAAACCAGAGACGCCATGAAATGAGGTCGCCCTTACTAACTAGGCGATGAAGCGAGTTGATCAACTATGGGTAAATTTTCTGTTTTTTACTTTCATCGCTTACGGGAATAGCCTGAAAGAGCATTGTGTTGTCTCCCTCAACCCACAGAAAACACGATGAGGAATGTTACGCTCTCCCGATTAAACTACAACTAAGAAAAGCCTTCACCTCAGCACCGTAATCGCAATTCTTTCTAGTTCGCCGCTCGGTAGTTCCTCAGTTCATATAAACGGACGATTAAAACGACACGGCGTTTATAATAAACTGCCCCGAAACCTGCTGTGGCCAGAAAATTCGATTACAACTGGGAAAGGAGTTGCTCGCGACGGCATTCTTGCGTCAGACGCCGTCCGTGATCTTACCGAGTTAAAACTTTAGTAGCAGTTCGACATTATTCTAAAAAGGTCCATCGCCCTTCTCCTCGGCAACGTATGGCCGCCGTCGTGCTGCCAGGGAACATGTCGGTGGCTGCGACGCTGCTTGCCCACGTAGGGACATAAATGATTCGACGAATTGGTCTGGAGCAACGGCGCTGTCTTGATTGAAATTACTGTTGGGAAATATGATCTGTGTGGCCTCTCTGATAACAGAAAACGTTAAGCAATATTATGATTTAAAAAAGTCTGTACCCCCGGTTTTGCGTTGATAACAGTACTGCAAATATTTTTGTCTGAAACGGAAGTGCGAAACATTATACACAGATAAGTAGAATTTATTTTTTCGTTAATTTTCCGTCTCTCGCAACCGACAGAGCTTTGTCACTGCCTCAGCGACTGATTGTTGCTGTTAGCATCGCGGATTGTTGCTACTTGTAACTCTCCCGCGAGTAATGGCTGTTATATGAAGTAAATAGGAACGACATAGAAATTTACATGCATGAGTTTATCGCCGAAATAAGAGCGAATCTATATTTGACGCAGAGACTACATTTTTAAAATGTACCCACAGCACAACCTCGCGTATCCCTCCAGTTGCGAGATGTGTGTCCACTCCCACATATGAGTCACACTGACTGTCGCTGGCCAGTTTCACCATCTTAACGCATTCGCACAGTTCCTGTTTCGCACTCCACACATTCATGGATGGCCTTCTGTCTCAACTGCCTGCAGCTGATGTTACTCTACAGTCCCGAGAAGGAGGCGATAGTGTGAGAAGAACTTCCGGAAAACGTGTACAAATCGTCAAAAAATACCGTCTAAACGTTTTTATCCAAACCAATTAACACATGTGATACGTTTATTATACTCAACTGGATGACATGCTAGTGAGGAATAGGAATATCAGTAAGGGGTGGAACGTATTTACAGTCCATGGTTTTGAAGACGTGTAACTGCCTAGCAAAATTCCTCTAGAGTCAAGGCGAATTCCTAATCACGTACATAGTATTAGCGGATATGTCACCAGCCACTGTTTGTGAACAAGTAATAATGAAGTTGACAGCATCATTTGTTTTTTATCGATGCGAAATCTAAACTCAGTGTGAGAACTTGTTTTACGTCGTGGCAATGTATCCAGCTGTTCGTCTTCTGTTTGTGCAAATTGTATTCGTTAAACGGTAACAGATAAAAAACGATCCTTCGAGGGTCTTTACACACTCCACATGAGAGGAGGAAGGCCACATTAGAGCCAACAATTAATTTCTCTGAAAAGGCGATGAACAGGGAAAAGCTTGTTTCAGTGGTGTTATTTTGTCGTGTCGCAGGGCGGCGCCGATCGAGAGAACGAAGATCACCAAAGCTTTATTATACGGCGCCTGATTACGTTATAGGCCGCTCGTTGGCGCATCTGAAACTGTGGACTCACACCAAGTTTCATGCGTTCGACCACAGAGGTACATATATATACAGGTTCGGAACCAAATGGATTAGACAGTTACATTGTCTACACCTGGAATCAATTACTGATTTCAGAACTGATCTTATTGTATTAGTGTCACACATGTAGTAAGTCAGTTAACCTACTTTCTCCAACAGTCGCAATGTTAATGCGACAACTGTCCTCTTTACGTTTGGCCAGGTAGAGCGACAGCAAACGTTTCAAACACTGTCCTGTCATTTCTTTATTTTCACAAACGACGAATTCCTGTTCCTGTTGGACTGCGGCTCATTTAGCTGGCCGCTTCCACAGAAGACTAAACATCTGTTCCACGGGAAGCACATATTTTTCTGGCCCTTTCCTCAGGACTGCGTGTCATTATGCTTCAAGAAGAAACATCCGTAGTGTCCTGTTTTTATACGGAATGAAACGCTATGGCCTATGCTTAATCCAGTACAGATGCCGACACAATATCGAGATGACGTTACTTGAAGAGTAAATTCATAATAGTTGGTTAGAGAGAAACGTTCTGTCGTGTCAAATATTTTCGCCATTCGTAGAGTTTTCGATCTGACGACCGACATAGCCTACATCCCTACTTTCATCCAACCCAAGGATTTTGGAAACTGTTTGCTGCGTAGCTTGTGCTGCCATATGGCTTGAGATTCCTCCTTTTGAAAGAGAGTGTCCAGACATCTCCCAGTGTTACGTCAATCAGCAAACTGTAACGGTCTTGGTTTTACGTGTGTTTGTGACGGTCTGCGAGCACATGTGTCATAAGCCGCAGCAGAAACTCACCGCTGTCAGCCCAGCCCTAGAAACACATATGCAGATGTATAGACGTACTTTGGAAAGTTTACGTATGTTCTGTACACATCGCGGTGCGTGGTACATAACAGTCACCTTATAACATCTGCACTCGTGTCCTGTTATTACGACCGTCTTTCAAACGCTACATATGCACCCCCTACCTTATGCTCTGTTCACTAAGATGATACGTTTAGTGTTCCAAAAGATATTTGTCCTATTATCAAGTGAGCATTTAAAAGGGTCACTCTTTGTTCAGTTAAGATTTTATTTACTCTTTCCTAGATATAAATGGCGTATAACTAGAAGTTGTTTGGAACATTGCGGGTTACAAGGGCCAAACGCACAAACTTCCATCGCTTTGATTTCTGCCTCGGCAGTCGACTCGAGCAAATTCTGTTGCCAAAGTGTTAATGTTGTAGTTGCATCTTCCTCCGCAAAGTATTTCTGCGACATCTTACACATTCCGGGTACATATCAAATCATATGATAGGTGACTAGATGACGACACAGAAGAAATTTATTATTAATATCTGCTTCTAACACATGTGTTGTGCACTCTCCGTCGTCTTTACATAGTCTTTACTACGAAACTGTAGCAGAAATTGGTGTCAATCGTACATGTGCATAATCTTGGAAAACCGTCACCCAATTACAGGAAGCACGGTTGCTGTACTACAATCACTGTGTACTACTAGAATTTTTAATTAGTCATTGATACACTCATTTTTACGTAACAAAGCGTCTGTAGCATGTGATATTCGCTACTTTTGACTTCATTAAAACAGCAAATACGAGTAATTAATACTTTCAGCCAGAAGGTAAATACTTGTTTATAAAGAATGATTAATGTATAATAAGGCGTCGCATAGCGACGGTGGAATTTTCTAAATAATGTAATTCGTCGTCTTTGGGCGGCGGTATAAACAGAAAAATACGGATAGATATCACTATTTTGTTCACTGGAGAACAAATGAAGCCTTGAGCGCTAAAAACACTTGTACTGTTTTTCTTAAGTAAGTCGGACGCAGATTTGTGGCGGTGTGATCTAATTTTTTTACTAAATAAATAAAAACGTGTTCCGTCTGAGTGAAGTGTAAAAAGAACTGTTATAACTTATCGTGACGACGCACCGGTGACTCAAAAGGACAATGGCTTTATAAAAGTGCGCTCAATGGACACGATACAGACATAAAATCTACCGTCATTGAAGTACTAAGCTTAAGGTACGATATATGTTTCAGTTGTAATAAATATTTGTTCTGGAAATACTGAATCATTTAGCAGTGCTCATTCCTGTCATCACGTCAGTATTATTTTCATTTTAATTATGCATTTTGCTAAGATTACAGACACCAAGATCAGCAGTCCAATGAGTGTGTTACATTGACATAAAGAAAACTGTTTTACCGTCTTCTTGCATCAGCTTTAATATTGACTTTCCCTTTTGTGTGATGTTACAGTTGTTTTTTGCGCCCTTAAGAACTTTCTGGTCCCTTAGGAAATTGTTTTCTCATAACAATAACTTCACGACCGGGTATGATCGTACCTACGATCATGAAGTAATTAGAAAGACGATAATGCAATTTCTTAATCAATAGCACGCTAGTTGTGACTGCCTCAAGCCACGCGAAACTTCAAGTAAAAACTATTCACATCTCATAATGCAATATTTTGTGACAATGGTCAATCCATGATTCTTACGCCAATTGTGATTGATAAAACAGTAAACGAAATCTCAATTTCCAACTTTCCATTGAATAACAACATCACTTTTATTTTGTGACATCACAAGCACTCAGATGATTTCCATGAATAATGCATACTACGACTCTTTTATTTTTGTGAAATCTGATCTGTCAGCCTCTCTGATGACAGACACATGTAAAGCCCTTTTATTATGTAAATGAATGTCTATACTCCTCGAATTTTCGTTGATAGCTGCACTCTAAATATTCTTGCGTTGAGCGGTTGGCGAAGTGTTACACTTAGATGAGAGAAGTAGAAGACGGCGGAAAATATTTGAAATATTGCGCACTTCCCAGAATTAGCTGTTCCCTTCGCTTCAGTTGCTACATATATTCAAGTCTCGGGAGGGCGTCTATTGGTGACACACTTCATGGGGGCTTAATTAAATAAATGAAAATAATTTAAATTTTTTAGTAGCTGTAAGTCAGATTACGCTGTGTCTCGTAATCGGTTGGCCCTGACTAGTATTATTACGCTATCTGACTGCAAAGAACAACAACAAGAATGAAATGAAAATTTTCATAAACACAGTTAACTAATTAAGTCCCCAGCAACTATAAAACCTACATAACCAAAGCCCAAATGTAATTGTTGTGTGTGTGGGAGTGTGACTCAACGTACACATCTGGCACGGTTCTTCTTCAACAAGACAAGAAATTTTAAATACCATTTATACAGAAGTAACTAAAGGAAATAAAAATACCATAATTACTCAGGAAAACCAGAATTACTCTCTAATACAAGAACACGAGCCAGATGCTTTGTTGACTGAACCTGTCATGAAGCATTATTTAAAACATGGAAATAATAAAAAAATCACGCAATATTTTACCTTCATATATATTGACCAAAAGCACTCTGATCGTTACAATATCTTCATTAGAATAACATCTGCTATCTCTCCCATCAAATAACTGCATAAAACATGGAACAAACACTCCCTACTACAACATCTCGACAAGCCTTACCCACTCGCACATCTCAACACGAACTGTCTTCTACGAGCTCTGCCCACGCACTGACTTCTACGAGTTCTTAACAGGCACTGACTACTACGAGCTCTCGACAAGCACTGTGGAGGCGGCTTAATAGTACTCTTTGGCGCAGTCTCTGGCGCAGTGGCTCAGTGTAGCCACCTTTCATATGCCCCTCCTCCACAGGCCAGAATTTGATGGTATTTTTGCCAGCATTGGTGGTGAAAATACCACCAAATTCGTCCAGAAAAATACAGACAAAAATAAAAGATAATATTAATACCTAAATATCATATAATTAGTTAAAATTTTGGCTTTGCACTGACCTTTCAATAACCTAATATATAAAATACAGTAGGCAATACAAATTCTTTTCATACATGTGGCATTACATAATAGTTTACACAATACACAAAAAATTAGTTTATACAAATGTTCACATAAAATGCTTTCAATGATTAGTTTATACAAAAAAAGACACCAACAGGTGACATCTTTTCAGTAGAAGCAGTCCATCAGTGGCACCCAGGAAAGTTTATCAGGTACACCCAGCAACAAGACACATTAGTTCAGTAGAAGCAGTCCATCAGAGGCACCCAGCAATGTTGAGTAGGTGCAGACAGCAACAAGTGACTTCATTTCAGAAGAAACAGTTCATCAGTTGCACCCAGCAATGTTGAGCAGGTGCAGACACCAACAAGTGACATCATTTCAGTAGGAGTAGTCCATCACTTGCACCCAGCAATGTTCAGCAGGTGCAGACAACAACAAGTGACATTATTTCAGTAGAAGCAGTTCCATCTGTAGCACCCAGTAAAGTTCAAGAGGTACACACAGCAACAAGTCACGTTAGTTCAGTAGAAGCAGTTCCATCTGTGGCACCCAGCAAAGTTAAAGAGGTACACACAGCAACAAGTCACATTAGTTCAGTAGAAGCAGTCCATCAGAGGCACCCAGCAATGTTGAGTAGGTGCAGACAGCAACAAGTGACTTCATTTCAGTAGAAACATTTCCTCAGTTGCACCCAGCAATGTTGAGTAGGTGCAGACAGCAACACGTGACATCATTTCAGTAGAAACAGTCCATCAGTTGCACCCAGCAATGTTGAGAGCAGGTGCAGACACCCACAAGTGACATCATTTTAGTAGAAGTAGTTCCATTAGTGGCACCCAGCAATACTGAGCAGGTGTAGACACCAACAAGTGACATACATCATTTCAGTAGAAGCAGTCCATCAGTTGCACCCAGCAATGTTGAGTAGGTGCAAACAGCAACAAGTGACTTCATTTCAGTAGAAACAGTCTATCAGTTGCACCCAGCAATGTTGAGAGCAGGTGCAGACACCGACAAGTGACATCATTTTAGTAGAAGTAATTCCATTAGTGGCACCCAGCAATACTGAGCAGGTGCAGACACCAACAAGTGACATACATCATTTCAGTAGAAGCAGTCCATCAGTTGCACCCAGCAATGTAGAGTAGGTGCAGACAGCAACAAGTGACTTCTTTTCAGTAGAAGCAGGCCATCAGTTGCACCCAGCAATGTTGAGTAGGTGCAGACAGCAACAAGTGACTTCATTTCAGTAGAAACAGTTCCTCAGTTGCACCCAGCAATGTTGAGTAGGTGCAGACAGCAACAAGTGACATCATTTCAGTAGAGACAGTCCATCAGTTGCACCCAGCAATGTTGAGTAGGTGCAGACAGCAACAAGTGACTTCATTTCAGTAGAAGCAGTCCATCAGTTGCACCCAGCAATGTTGAGTAGGTGCAGACAGCAACAACTGACTTCATTTCAGTAGAAACAGTTCCTCAGTTGCACCCAGCAATGTTGAGTAGGTGCAGACAGCGACAAGTGACTTCATTTCAGTAGAAGCAGTCCATCAGTTGCACCCAGCAATGTTGAGTAGGTGCAGACAGCAACAAGTGACTTCATTTCAGTAGAAACAGTTCCTCAGTTGCACTCAGCAATGTTGAGTAGGTGCAGACAGCAACAAGTGACATCATTTCAGTAGAAACAGTCCATCAGTTGCACCCAGCAATGTTGAGAGCAGGTGCAGACACCGACAAGTGACATCATTTTAGTAGAAGTAGTTCCATTAGTGGCACCCAGCAATACTGAGCAGGTGCAGACACCAACAAGTGACATACATCATTTCAGTAGAAGCAGTCCATCAGTTGCACCCAGCAATGTTGAGTAGGTGCAGACAGCAACAAGTGACATACATCATTTCAGTAGAAGCAGTCCATCAGTTGCACCCAGCAATGTTGAGTAGGTGCAGACAGCAACAAGTGACTTCATTTCAGTAGAAGCAGTTCCATCTGTGCCACCCAGTAAAGTTCAAGAGGTACACACAGCAACAAGTCACATTAGTTCAGTAGAAGCAGTCCATCAGAGGCACCCAGCAATGTTGAGTAGGTGCAGACAGCAACAAGTGACTTCATTTCAGTAGAAACAGTTCCTCAGTTGCACCCAGCAATGTTGAGTAGGTGCAGACAGCAACAAGTGACATCATTTCAGTAGAAACAGTCCATCAGTTGCACCCAGCAATGTTGAGAGCAGGTGCAGACACCCACAAGTGACATCATTTTAGTAGAAGTAGTTCCATTAGTGGCACCCAGCAATACTGAGCAGGTGCAGACACCAACAAGTGACATACATCATTTCAGTAGAAGCAGTCCATCAGTTGCACCCAGCAATGTTGAGTAGGTGCAGACAGCAACAAGTGACTTCATTGCAGTAGAAACAGTTCCTCAGTTGCACCCAGCAATGTTGAGTAGGTGCAGACAGCAACAAGTGACTTCATTTCAGTAGAAGCAGTCCATCAGTTGCACCCAGCAATGTTGAGTAGGTGCAGACAGCAACAAGTGACTTCATTTCAGTAGAAGCAGTCCATCAGTTGCACCCAGCAATGTTGAGTAGGTGCAGACAGCAACAAGTGACTTCATTTCAGTAGAAGCAGTTCCATCTGTGCCACCCAGTAAAGTTCAAGAGGTACACACAGCAACAAGTCACATTAGTTCAGTAGAAGCAGTCCATCAGAGGCACCCAGCAATGTTGAGTAGGTGCAGACAGCAACAAGTGACTTCATATCAGTAGAAACAGTTCATCAGTTGTACCCAGCAGGTGCAGACACCAACAAGTGACATCATTTCAGCAGAAACAGTCCATTAGTTGCACCCAGCAATGTTGAGAGCAGGTGCAGACAGCAACAAGTGACTTCATTTCAGTAGAAACAGTTCATCAGTTGCACCCAGCGATGTTGAGCAGGTGCAGACAGCAACAAGTGACTTCATTTCAGTAGAAACAGTTCATCAGTTGCACCCAGCAATGTTGATCAGGTGCAGACAGCAACAAGTGACATCATTTCAGTAGAAGTAGTCCATAAGTTGCACCCAGCAATGTTGAGAGCAGGTGCAGACACCGACAAGTGACATCATTTCAGCAGAAATTAAACATGTCCTAGTGACACCAATCATTTAGATAAAGTACAAGTAACAGTCCATAATATTCACTATCACTGATCACTCAGTTCATCAGCAGAAATTAATCATTCCTAAGTGTCACACATTACGTTGAAAAGTGCAGGTAACAGTCCATAATATTCACCTTCACTAATCTGACAGTTCAGGCATGAACAATAGTTTGAAAACACATACAAATGCTTTTACACTAAACATATAAATTCTAATAAACACACAAATGATTTCAGAAAATTGTCATATTAACTATTACAAATACTCAAATATTAGTAAACCTATAATATTTATGGGTGTCAGTGCAAGCCACTACAAACAAATAAAATAATATTTAGGAGATAGGTGGGTAGGATTAGGAAAGGAAAACACACAAAACACACTCACTCATCTTTCATCCACATTAAGTACTACTGTGTAATTGAATAGTGTTAACTGTGTAAGTGCAATTCTGTCAAAATCTGATGTTCATCATGTGTATCAAGTAGTAATGGCAGCAATGTATAATAGTCAATAATAGTTAGGTCAACGTCATAGTCATCATGTCAAGACCAATGTTTGCCAAGCCAGATCAAATGTACTGTTGTTGAACAACTGTCAGTGAGCCATGATATGCAAATACTTCCTCTCTTCAAAAAAAACGTTATATACTGCTTAGTGATTTAACAAAGTGTGTGTAGACAATCTTCTTTCCACTTTAGTGTTCTAGTCTGCTATCTTCATCCTCCTTGTTCCATAAGACCAACAAAAAAAAATGCTCCTCACTTACTTTACCTCTTATACACCAAAACTCCAATAATCATCAGCATCACATAATCTCAATACTTCACTAATACTTCTTACGTCGATACATATAAATCTTATCATCAATATCATTTACCTTACCTCTTGTCTACAAAAACTCCAATAATCATCAACTTCATATAATCTCTATACCTCAGTAATACCTCTTTAATACGTCGATAAATATGAACCTTATTACCAATATCATTTCACTTCCATAACAACTCTTTCCTCTAGTCAGTCTCCTCGAACAAGTACAGATAAAATCCTAATGCAAACCTCATCATCCCATACAATCCGAAGACACATTGCCAACACACAACCTCTGTGTAATCCATCTGACCCAAATCTTCTGCTCATTATGAATTATAAACAAAGAAATGCATACATGACCTCTACAGACTTAGTTCGAATAACTCTCAGTAAATAAGTACGATTACGGAGTGTGAATGATCATAATATTTCACAGTGTGTACACCACTTCAAGAATCATGGCAAACAGCAGCAAACATGTGGAGTATTTCTTGTGTCAAGTGTCACTTCCTATTTCAATTGCTCACGAAAAATGCAGTGTAATAACTGTCAATGGTCTAGACCTAGTTTTGGTATGTCATGTCGTTAGCTTCTTTCCTATTAGCATACATTTATACAGCTTCCATAAAACCTCAGCTCCTGTGACTTCTATGAAGTTCTTTGTACCAATGTCGTTCGTCGAATTATAGCAGTTCAGCAGTTCATTTTCTTATCTTAAAAATATAAGGCACTGAGCGTAAGCAAAACAAGCACTAGCGAGTAAATATACCAGTAGAGAACAGAATGTCAAAAAGTGGATGCAGCACAATTCTTACAACGAGGCTCTGCCAAGTGAACAATCTGTAACTAATACCATAGTGTAACCTAAACTCTATGTTCATACACACTATATCATCATTTCTATACACCAAATTAAAGAGTAGTTATGACAACAAACAGAAATGTATAAATATGCAATCCATACGCAAGGCAGCAAACAGGTCATTAGCATCATATCAACATAAGCAAATAAATGTTCATATGTAATCTTAATAAGTAAACATGAAGGCGCAAGCAGATAAATCACAAAGTATAACTTACATACATAATCACAGTCAGCACAATTAATCAGGTGACAATTATAACTTAAATAAATAAGCACAGCAGGCACATAATTAAAAAATATGACATCAGTGAAAAAGCATAGCAGCCAAGCGATGCATAATATATACAAGTTACAACCCAGTTCATTAATAATCATTGTCAAAATCAGTTAACGTACGCAAGCACGTCGCTTCACAAGTAAATTCATAGAACATGAAATTAGCACAAAGTATGAATCACGTAATCGCGAGCAGCAAATTACGTCTAAAGTACGTACCTAAGTGGAAATATGTTACCTGAAAAATGAACTCAATTAATAGTTACCTTCTTTAGTTTATTAGTTTCTTCTTCGAAATTACATTCTTTCTGAAAATTTCTCGATAGCTCTTAACGTCGGAGACACACAGAATTTACCTGAAGTTCTTAAATATTTTATACAACCGTATCCTGGAAAATACTGAATGTTAATAACATAATTCATCAAGTCACTATAGCTTTATACTGAATTTAGTCGGAGAAATTAAACTGTGTATTTGTTTACGGCTGTCAGTGCATTCGCACTGAGCGCTCGATCAGCTGTAGGCGCGTGACGTAGGAAGCAATTGTTCGCGGTCAACGACTGCCTTGTGCGGCGCGCAGACTTGACTGTTGCTTTGAGTATGTGCCGCCGCCAAAACACAGCGCGGTATCCTTGTACTCTCCGCATGTTTACGTAAACTGTTGGTTTCTGAGTCCGTCGCCAAACAAAAATCTTTAGATAAATCCGGATGTGAAAGAAGTGGAGCAGCAACTAAAGCATCACGAAGCTGTTCAAATTCTGACTGATCTTCCTCATCCCAACACCAATTAGATTTCTTTCCGGATAGTTCACATAAACGAGGTGTGGCCAAATCGTCCAATTTAACAAAGCGTCTAAGAAAATTACAGACACCAAGAAAACTACGAACATCACGTTTTGTGGTAGGAACAGCATAGTTACGAATAGCGTCTAATTTCTCTGGATCAGGAAGAATACCTTCTGTAGAAATAATGTGACCGAGAAATTTCACCTATGAACGACCAAATTCAGATTTTTCTAAGTTCACTGTAATGCCAACTCTTGCAAAAATACGTAATGATGAATCCAAAAATTTTGTTGTGCTCACTCCAAGAATGTTTAGCAATAAGAATATCGGCAACATATGAAGTAATATCGTCACGAAGATAAACAGGTAAAATTTCATTTAACTACGAATGAATGCTGCTGAAGATACAGTAAGTCCAAACGGTAATTTCCGAAATCACATTTAGGTAAAATAGTCATATCAGGTTATTGTTTACTTACTCTCTAGATAGATTGATAGTCGAAGAGTTGTTTTGACAGATGCAAAGAATAGTAAAAGAGTAGGCAGCGGTGCAGAAAACTAAAAGAGAAATAGCACCACTACAGCTCGGGGCCCTATGCTCGCTACGGCACATATTCACTTAGAGTAGTGAATCCCCTGAGGACTTTAATAGCCGCACATAATTTCAAGTTTGTGACTTAGTGGCAAATTTGGCGGAAGTGCGTACATAAATTGATCTAACCATGCACATGGATGTATGTCATTCTTAGAATTGCGAATTATATTAATCTTCCGAACAGTTAAGAAGTGTTTAAAGTCAAAGTTTTCGCCTCGTGGCGACAAAGACCTACCGCGTCTGTCCCAGTCCCAATGACGATTATTGTCAAGTTCGCGCGCCTGGCGCTCTCTTGTCGCATCCCGTAAATGAAACAAATTATTTTCTTCAAACCCCTCTGCTAAACTAACACTTGTCAATTTATCTGAGATCTCCTCCACTCTTTCCGATGAGTCACTTAATTGTTCTTTTTGTTTATTTACGTCTTCTGTAAATGTCGCGACTCGGGTTTCGGTGTTGACACATTTGGTAGTTAACTGTTCATATTGTCGTGTTAGATTATTTATTCTGTCATTTGGTACGGATTCCTCGATTCTTTCAAATATTTCTTTCTTATCGTTTGCACGTTGTAAATTTAACTCTGAAAATTTTTGTACTATCACGCGATCTCCTTCTTCCTGTTTTCTATCCTGTTCCCTTTGTCTAATTTCTACTGCAATTAATCTATTATTGTGAGAATTCAAAATCGGTTGTACTTCTTCTCTGATTTCTTTCTTTAACTCATCTTTCATATTTTTGAAACATGTCCCTATTCGTGAGTCTAACTGTGTTTCCATTGTTCCCATATCAGTTTCTAATTCAGATCGTAACTGTGATCCCACTGCTTTCATCTCGGTTTCAATTGTTCCTATTTTTGAGCATAACCGTGTTGTCATTGCTTTCATTTCTGTTTTTAATTCAGATCCCAAAGTTCCCATCCGTGTTATCATTGTTCCCATGTCATTTTTTAATTCAGATCCCAACTGCTCCATTGTTCCCATTTGTGTTTTTAACTCAGATCCAAACCGTGTTACATTTTTAATATAGCACTCATCAACTGCCCCATAGTAACTGTTTCAAAATTATTTTCGCCCCTAACATTTCCCGCAAAACCAGTTTCCTTCGTCATAGCTGTAAAGCTATCTGTGTTCGATACTATTTCAGAATCTTCTATCGTTAATCTCGTATCCTGTGAATTTTCTGATTGAGAAAAATTTTGAAATGGTTCCGAACTATTTTCCCGACTTATTACATTGTTTTCCACTTCATTATTCATCGCACTGTTTTCCTCTGTTGGCGAGTTCGCCATGTTAACAATTTCGTCATTCTCACTATTCATCATTTTTGCCTTTTTCATTGATCGCGTAATCATTTACAAAACATAAAAAAAAAATTCGTCACTGTACTAAAATTACACACAATGACTCTTTATCTCCAACAATACCATTTACATGAAAAGTTTCCCTCAAACACGATTAATCAAACAATTGAAATAATTGCACTAAATTATCAAATACGTAGACAAGACAAAAAAAATAAATAAATTTTGAAAAATACCATTAGAAGAATGCCAATTACCAAATCTACACATGCAAAATAGACTACAAATACTAGCTACAAATTACTGCAACAATACTACCATCTACTATTTTTACAATCAGAAGAATCCAAGGGACGATCCGAAGCAGCGGTCGCCACGTGCATGGGGGCTTAATTAAATAAATGAAAATAATTTAAATTTTTTAGTAGCTGTAAGTCCGATTACGCTGTGTCTCGTAATCGGTTGGCCCTGACTAGTATTATTACGCTATCTGACTGCAAAGAACAACAACAAGAATGAAATGAAAATTTTCATAAACACAGTTAATTAATTAAGTCCCCAGCAACTATAAAACCTACAAAACCAAAGCCCAAATGTAATTGTTCTGTGTGTAGTAGTGTGACTCAACGTACACATCTGGCACGGTTCTTCTTCAACAAGACAAGAAATTTTAAATACCATTTATACAGAAGTAACTAAAGGAAATAAAAATACCGTAATTACTCAGGAAAACCAGAATTAATCTCTAATACAAGAACACAAGCCAGATGCTTTGTTGACTGAACCTGTCATGACGCATTATTTAAAACATGGAAATAATAAAAAAATCACGCAATATTTTACCTTCATATATATTGACCAAAAGCACTCTGATCGTTACAATATCTTCATTAGAATAACATCTGCTATCTCTCCCATCAAATAACTGCATAAAACATGGAACAAACACTCCTTACTACAACATCTCGACAAGCCTTACCCACTCGCACATCTCAACACGAACTGTCTTCTACGAGCTCTGCCCACGCACTGACTCCTACGAGTTCTTAACAGGCACTGACTACTACGAGCTCTCGACAAGCACTGTGGAGGCGGCTTAATAGTACTCTTAGGCGCAATCTCTGGCGCAGTGGCTCAGTGTAGCCACCTTTCAACACTACGGCGACGTCCTAACGTCGACACTCGCGACTCATTCATTACCAACGATCCTGCACTGGCAAACATGCTACCCCTGTAGTCGTATGACCCTGGCCTCATATTCTTCTTATTGAAGTACTGAAGAAATAATTTTTTTTTTTCATTTTAACGTGTCTCATTTTTTCTCTAGTATACGTCTGATACACCTTGAAATCGCAAACAGCTGACGTCTTTCCGACTGGTTTTACCTCTCCCTGTTACAGCTGCCAACTATATACTTGTTAATCGCTCTATCTGCTGACTCAGCGAAAGGATCGCGTGAGCATGTGGACGACATGTTCACATCGCTGTGACATCTTCTATCCGGAAATGTTCCTGCGGTCGTATATAAAAACAGGCCCGTACTCATCTTGTTCACAATATGTAAACACGTAAAGTTATCATTTTTGTAACCTCTTGTCAAGTATTCCGACCATTGTCCATCCTGTTCGAACAGTCGATTACCACCAAGCCATGTAAGAAATCGATGAGCATTTTACATCTACACCTAACTGACAACCGTGCACCAGTAATCGTAGCTTTGGTCGCTCAATATAGCACCTCGGAACACGTCAATGGACGTGGATAATACTTTTGAACGTCCCTTTACGTGCAGTTTCCTCCTCCTCCTCCTCCTCCTGCTCATGATTTCATCTGTTAATGTCTCCTCTCGATATTAGGAAAACACCGGTAAATTCGCTGTACGAAGGACAGTCGCATTGCAGAGACGACGCGCGTTTAATTTATGGAACTCGCAACATGCACGTTTCTTCAGACTATAGTGCAGTTCATTTACAATGGTGGCTGAGTTTATCTTCATTCTGCACATCTGACGTCACAAAACACAGTCAGCCAATGAACAGAGAACGACGTTGCCAGAGCTCGAGTGCAATGCAGAGCACTGACGAGTGTCTTCAGGTTTAGAAACGGTCAGTCATAGATAAAGTAATTGAACAAAAGCAACGTCTTGATAGCAGACTTTCTCTTATAGAAAGTTTGGAAAAAGCATTCTTTATGCCAATTGCTTCATATTCTATTAATTAATTAAACCAAACAAGCAGTAAGCCTCCTAATTCAGGTGATAGCAAGGAAAGGTGTTTGTATCATTCTCACGATCTGCTCCATCGCAATAAAGAACAGCGGTAATTGTTTATTTCCTATTGTACTTCGATGAAACGTGATAAATTCATAATCATACCAACTGTGTTTGTCGGTATTTTGCGTGACATTTTAGTGTCCTCCAGGAGCTCGTTGAATGACGAGCTGCTTTAGCATAATGGTTAAGGTGTTCGACTTTCAAGTGAAAGTTTCTGAGTTTAAACCTTGATGAGTGCCGAATATTGTTTTATTTAAAAACAATATCGAGGTGTCTTACTTGATGAGTTTTATTCATTTGAATGTAATTTTTTGAAATTTATAGTGCTTTGTCTCTTCATTATAATCACAATAAGGTTTTCTAATTTTGTCCTCCAATATTCCTTTTCACAGCAATTAAAAACAATGGAAAGGCACACATACAATATTCATGTTATCTGTTCAGTTTGTATATCTTATCTTCCGCAGTCGCTGTTTTACTATTCACATTGAGATATATTCTTTTGCGACAGTATTAAAAGTATTATTTAGAGCAGAATTTCGGCTCATACGTTGCCGAGCTACTTGACTGTCTGACGCAATTCTTTGCTTCGCTGCTTTGGCAACATCATATTCAATGTTTTCGTCGACTGATCGATGTTCTGGCAAGTATTTGCTGTCCGTTGTGACAAACACAAATTGTTGGAGCACTGCACCTCACTGACAATATATTTTAGTTTCTATGTTTTATTACGTCCACAATTCAGTTTTGCGTGCTTCACCAACTTTGTTTTAATCAGAACGTTTTAGAAAAAAGCGAAATGACTCTGGTATAAATAAAAGTTTTATTACAGTCGCTGAAGATGGAATATTTCCCAATTTATAAACACTGTTTATGTTATAAAGGACTGGCCGCAGTGGCCGAGCGGTTCTAGGCGCTACAGTCTGGAACCGCGCTACCGCCATGGTCGCAGGTTCGAATCCCGCCTCGGGCATGGATGTGTGTGATGTCGTTAGGTTAGTTAGGTTTAAGTAGTTCTAAGTTCTAGGAGACTGATGACCTCAGAAGCTAAGTCCCATAGTGCTCAGAGGCATTTGAACCATTTTTTTGATATAAAGGGTGTTCATTTTAACTGGGGACACTGAAATCTCTTGAAAACGACACACAGAGCCAAAAGAAATCCTAATAAAAATTAGTTCCTCTCGGAAGGGGACATCAAGTTATAACAAATTTGACCACAAATTCGTCCGATTTGGTATCATTAGATTTTAGTTATAAATTTGTTTGATCTGATGTGTAGATTTTCGGATGTTTCAATGTCTCCAATTAAAATGAACACTTTGTACAGTTGGAACCATGAACGACTGCGGTCGATTTAAGGCTCGTTCTACGCACCTGACATCACGCATCCGCTGACAGCCAATGAGTGTTCAGCAGTTTTCTGAGCGGTCTGCTGTGAATGTCTTGGCGAGTGCGATTGTTAAATGTTATTGTAGTAATTATTTGGTGAATTTTTGTCACGTTTGCTGGAAGTTGTCATGGTTGGTGATGGTGGTAAGCGACAAACTCTCCATAAACAGGCGAGGGACATAATTTACAGGATACATGCTTTTTTCAAGCGTGGACCAGAAAAGGGTGGACCTATCACAGACGTCGCCAGATCTCAGGAATGCACTGCAGGAGCGACAGGCGTTAGCTTGAGAACCGTTCATCGGATTGCCAATGAAGGAAAATAATCTACAGAGACCTGTGGAAGTCCACTTTTCAGATCGCCAGGGAAATATCGCACTCGTGAGAGGACTCTAACCAATTTACATAACTTCGCCAAAGATGTTCTAAGATGTTGCAAGACGAGAAGTGCTCAACATGTATAACACAGGCGAATTTCCTACTATAAAAAAAATCACTGTGAAAATACGCGAAACCATAAATTTTAAAGGTAGCATGACTTCAATGAATAGAATACTTAGAAACATTGGATTCAAATACGTACATACAAATGACGGAGAAAATTTTAATGGATCGTAGTGATATTGCTGCTTCAAGGGCACAGTTTTTAAGACGTATTATTGAAGTAAAAAAATCCGGGAATAAGAACATTTTTTTCTCGGACGAAACATGGGTAAACCAAAATCACACAAGGAAAACGTGTTGGAAAATTAGTGATGGTTCGGATGGGTGTAAAGTACCAGTTGGTAAAGGTGGACGAATAATTGTGCTTCACGCTGGTTTTGCTTCTGGATTCATTCCTGAAAGAAAATTAGTGTTCCGGGCAAAAAAAAGACCGTTTGGGGGATTATCATTCCGAAATGAACTCAGAGACAATGAAATTGTGGTTTAGGAATTAGTTTCTCCCTTATTTGCCTGAAAACTAGGTGATTGTAATGGGCAATGCTAGTTATCACTCCGTTGTTGTTGACAAGACACTCACAACAAGTACAAAAAAAGCCGATATCATGTTGTGGCTTGCACGTAAAAATATACCACATACTGCCAACCAAACTTGTTCTGAAATGCTGAATGTTGTAGCGTTCCATAAGCCTTGCACAAAAGTTTATGAAATCGATTGTATTGCATAGAAACATGGACACATAGTTTAGCGTTTGCCACCGTACCATTGTCAATACAATCCGATAGAGTTAATTTGGGCACAAGTGAAAGGGTATGTCGCAGAACGAAACGTGACATTTAAAATTGCCGATACAGAAAGGCTTTTGCACGCAACACTTGACAGAAATACTCCTTCAGCATGGGCTGAATTTGTTTGGCATGCAGGAGAAGGAAATGGACAGGGAAATTGTAATTGACAATCTGCTTGAACCCATAGCCATCACTCTAAGACCTGATGACTCGGGCTGCGACACTGACTACAGAAATGCAGATGACAATCGCAGTGATTGACAACAATGAAAGTTAAGGCACTTACACAATAATACTGATGTTCCTTTTTTGTTTTTGTTTCACAGTCGCCATTTTCCCAATGACATTGAAACATATTCCTATTCTGCAACAGTAATAAGCGTCTCATTTAGATGAGACGCGTTTTTCTCTTTCGAAGCATCTTCAGTGAACAGTATTCTGTCTCCTTCATTGCCAAGTCACCTTTCGCAATTTGGTGCTGCGGTAACACAATATTCATCGTTTGTGTCGGCTGATCATCGTTTTAGCAAATAAATGCTGTTTGTGTATGCCACACACAAAAGTTATATTTGACATAGCTCAGAGCACTTCACTGATACACAGTATATTAAAGTCCTAATGTTTTTGTAAGTTCACAGTTTTGTTTAAAGTATTTTGTCTACTTTCTTTTGATTGATTGAAGTGCTTTAAAATAACGCCAAACGCGCCCGGTGTAGATAAAACTTTTATTACAGTTGCGGAAGATGGAATATTTCTCAGTATTACATACGACACCTATCTGGTACTTAAATTAAATGAGATAATGTTATACAGTATATTTTATATGAAATTTAGGTATCTTGTCCACATTTCATTCTCAACACTGTGGCAACTAAAATCGACCATACGGAAAGTATACGCTATGGACTTTTATCTATGCAAACTAAAAAAATGGTTCAAATGGCTCTGAGCACTATGCGTCTTAACTTATGAGGTCATCAGTCGCCTAGAACTTAGAACTAATTAAACCTAACTAACCTAAGGACATCACACACATTCATACCTGAGGCAGGATTCGAACCTGCGACTATAACGGTCACTCTGTTCCAGACTGTAGCGCCTAGAACCGCACGGCCACTCCTATGCAAACCCTTGCTGCTCAATAACTGAGTTGGCAATCGAAACAAAATTAAGTCATTTATGGGGGGAAGTTATCAATCAAGAAGATGTGTAAAAATCAAATATTTTGGCGAAATAGTTTTTGTGAAATCGAATGATAAGTTTGTCAAAGCAGACGGAACGCCATGTGTCAGCACAGGCGAGCAGTGCAGCGATGACAAAATGGCGTACAGTGCGGAATGCGGGGACCACGTCTCTGTAGAAGCGAAAGGGTTAATGCGGCCATGGTGGCTTTACTTCATAAACTGCGCGCTCCCCCCTAAACGGAAGTTTGCGAACTAATACTATAGCGCTGCTTCTCTTGGCGCGTGCGTCGTGTCCAACTGGCAACGCAGCAATCTCCCGCGTCTGGACGGGCATGCGCGAGCCGCCAAGGTAAAAGAACTGAACTATAGTAGCAACAGCATGATCAGCAAAGGTATTGTTGCTGTCTGATGCATTTTACAAATCGCATTCCTGAGATTTCATCAAGGTGCGTGATTTGTTGGCAAACATACTACGCGGCATGATAATAGAGAAATATAAAAACAAAGCACAAAATCACAGATGTATAGACAAGGTCCAGAACAATAATATCAAAGCTGAAAGGCAAATCGCAATATTAGCAAAATACGCGTTGCTCTAAAGTACAATAATAATTAAGACGCAGCAGTACACAATTGCTGACTGTTTCTCAAAATATTACAATGTGCTGTACAAGGATGTCGCCAAGTGAAAGTTATCTAAATAATTAAAAAGTAGATCTGATGTACTCTGCTTCTGGTTGTAATCCTCAGCTGTGTACTGAGAAAAATCGCTGAAAACAGATTTCAAATGTAATGAGCCAAACAATACACTTTCCTAACTCTCAAATCTAACAACTTTCAGTACAATAACCAAGTTCCTTCAATGGCGCAGCTATATTAAAAAAATAAAGTCATCATTATTATATTTACCTTACATTCCATCAGATTTCTTCATTAACAAATCTGTTTCATAGTCACGTTGTTTAAACAAAGAGAATAAATTTTAATTTCCATCATAAAATTGCCATAGCTTCCTCACTAACACTGCTCAAAACTATCAGCTTAACTCTAACACAGATGTACGTCGACTCCACTCGCTACGAGAGCTGAACATTGTCTGCTTTACTCAAACGAAGCTAAACTTCGGCTGTTCCCCTGCACCCTTGCGCAGCTCAAAGATGTTAGTTAAACTTCTGTGATACAGCTTACCATATCGCTGCTCGCTTACAATCGATTCAGATACCAAAAATTCACATTCCATAATTAAACATGTCACTTATCAATATATGCACGGAGTTTGTGTGATATACAAAGGATATCGGCCACCAACCAACTTCCTCTCCTTGCTTCCCATGATGCAGCTTTACAGTGAAAAATAGACGACATAAAATTCCTAATCCCTTAGAATACTGGATACATTTAAATACGTTGCTGGATTCCACACAGATGGACAGCGAGCGGAAGTTACAAGAGCGTGGGTCGCAAGAACGCGACCAAAGGTGAGAGCAACCATGTCTGGTCGCACGAGTTGGTGATGCTTTGTCAGAGAAGGTTAAGGGAGGAGCGAGAATGGGTGATAACCACACTGAACATCTGCTAAGCCGTTAACCGACTTATGACTCCATAGAACAGAATGACCCATATCTGTATTTTTCGTTTCCAGACAGCTATTTGCTAACTTTCTTTCTGGAATTGGTATCCGGTTCGCTCTAATATCAGTCTGGAATTGAGGAGCACTACCTCCTCTAGGAATATGGGACTGTTTTTCTGCAAGCATTCTGTGTACTCCCAATGGAAGAGATCGATACGTGATGGAGGCCGCTCCATACCATTATTATCCAGTCCCAGTCCTGTCCTACTCGTATACCGATCAAAACAAAAGCGGCTGTTGGCATACCTTGGTACAATCTCTGGTGTGTTTCTCTCGCATCCTGTAGGAGACACACGATGGAGACAGCAGAGTATTTCCACAGCCTACAGCGTAAATTTGGAAACTGGAAATTTGCGGTAAGTTCTATGTTACCAAATTGCTGAGGTCATCGGTCTCTAGGCTTAACACACTACTTGCTCTAACTAACTTACGCTAAGGACGACACACACACACTCACGCCCGACTTGGTACTCGAACTTTCGATGGGTGGAGCCGCATGCCTGTAAATTTGCTCTGTTAACGTAACCAGGAGGGTTACAAGGAAAATCCGTAGCCCTTTGTTTCAGAGGTCCCCATTAAAGTATGCTGAGCATCTCTTTGACATTTTCACTAGGCTGGGAGAGAAAGGAAGAGAAGACTATGATTGGTCTCTTGTGACTGGATTGTTGCTGCTCGGCATGACTTTCTCTCATCTCAGGGTAGCTTTAACAGTTGAAGACCTCAACTATTTGTTGGATACATTCCCGTTTCCCCCTGCTGCCTTTGTCCTGTATGGCATCCACCAGATTCTGGTTTAAAGTACACAGTTCAGTCACATTAATGTGACCACAGCCTATGTTGAACGTCAAAATGCAGTAGCCATTCATAGGCGGCATGGTGCTGCACTAGCAGTGGATGGTATGTAAAACGTGTAAGGCGGACGCAGGAAACAGGGCTGTTGTTGTAATGTGGTAATGGAGCGATTTATTTGACATCCACAAGGGCATCACCATTGGCTTTCAGGCTGAGGTTGGAAGCATTTCCGAAACGTCTACGTTACGTCCTCAATTATTTGCTTGACGTATTCCAATCTCTGTCTTCCTCTACAGTTTTTGCCCTCTACAGCTCCCTCTAGTACCATGGAAGTCATTCCCTCATGTATTAGCAGATGTCCTATCATCCTGTCCCTTCTCCTTATCAGTGTTTTCCACATATTCCTTTCCTCTCCGATTCTGCGTAGAACCTCCTCATTCCTTACTTTATCAGTCCACCTAATTTTCAACATTCGTCTATAGCACCACATCTCAAATGCTTCGATTCTCTTCTGTTCCGGTTTTCCCACAGTCCATGTTTCACTACCATACAGTGCTGTACTCCAGGCGTACATCCTCAGAAATTTCTTCCTCAAACTAAGGCCGGTAATTGATATTAGTAGACTTCTCTTGGCCAGAAATGCCTTTTTTGCCATAGCGAGTCTGCTTTTGATGTCCTCCTTGCTCCGTCCGTCATTGGTTATTTTACTGCCTAGGTAGCAGAATTCCTTAACTTCATTGACTTCATGACCATCAATCCTGATGTTAAGTTTCTCGCTGTTCTCATTTCTACTACTTCTCATTACCTTCGTCTTTCTCCGATTTACTCTCAAACCAAACTGTGTAGTCATTAGACTGTTCATTCTGTTCAGCAGATCATTTAATTCTTCTTCACATTCACATTCACATTCACCTTGTATTTTAATTCCACTCCTGAACCTTTCTTTTATTTCCATCATTGCTTCCTCGATGTACAGATTGAAGAGTAGGGGCGAAAGGCTACAGCCTTGTCTTACACCCTTCTTAATACGAGCATTTCGTTCTTGATCGTCCACTCTTATTATTCCCTCTTGGTTGTTGTACATATTGTATATGACCCGTCTCTCCCTATAGCTTACCCCTACTTTTTTCAGAATCTCGAACAGCTTGCACCATTTTTAGCTGTAAAGTCAGAATTGCCTCTCTCTTCCCTTTACTTTTCCTAAAGCCAAACTGATCGTCACCTAGCGCATTCTCAATTTTCTTTTCCATTCTTCTGTATATTATTCTTGTGAGCAGCTTCGATGCATGAGCTGTTAAGCAGATTGTGCGATAATCCTCGCACATGTCAGCTCTTGCCGTCTTCGGAATTGTGTGGATGATGCTTTTCCGAAAGTCAGATGCTATGTCGCCAGACTCATATATTCTACACACCAACGTGAATAGTTGTTTTGTTGCCACTTCCCCCAATGATTTTAGAAATTCTGATGGAATGTTATCTATCCCTTCTGCCTTATTTGACTGTAAGTCCTCCAAAGCTCTTTTAAATTCTGATTCTAATACTGGATCCCCTATCTCTTCTAAATCGACTCCTGTTTCTTCTTCTATCACATCAGACAATTCTTCACCCTCATAGAGGCTTTCAATGTATTCTTTCCACCTATCTGCTCTCTCCTCTGCACTTAACAGTGGATTTCCCGTTGCACTCTTAATGTTACCACCGTTGCTTTTAATGTCACCAAAGGTTGTTTTGACTTTCCTGTATGCTGAGTCTGTCCTTCCGACAATCATATCTTTTTCGATGTCTTCACATTTTTCCTGCAGCCATTTCGTCTTAGCTTCCCTGCACTTCCTATTTATTTCATTCCTCAGCGACTTGTATTTCTGTATTTCTGATTTTCCAGGAACACGTTTGTACTTCCTCCTTTCATCAATCAACAGAAGTATTTCTTCTGTTACCCATGGTTTCTTCGCAGCTACCTTCTTTGTACCTATGTTTTCCTTCCCAACTTCTGTGAAGGCCCTTTTTAGAGATGTCCATTCCTCTTCTACTGTACTGCCTACTGCGCTATTCCTTATTGCTGTATCTATAGCGTTAGAGAACTTCAAACGTATCTCGTCATTCCTTAGTACTTCCGTATCCCACTTCATTGCGTATTGATTCTTCCTGACTAATGTCTTCAACTTCAGCCTACTCTTCATCACTACTATATTGTGATCTGAGTCTATATCTGCTCCTGGGTATGCCTTACAATCCAGTATATTTCGGAATCTCTGTCTGTCCATGATGTAATCTAATTGAAATCTTCACGTACCTTCCGGCCTTTTCCAAGTATACCTCCTCCTCTTGTGATTCTTGAACAGGGTATTCGCTATTACTAGCTGAAACTTGTTACAGAACTCAATTAGTCTTTCTCCTCATTCATTCCTTATCCCAAGCCCATATTCTCCTGTAACCTTTTCTTCTACTCCTTCCCCTACAACTGCATTTCAGTTGCCCATGATTATTAGATTTTCGTCCCCCTTTACATACTGCATTACCCTTTCAATATCCTCATACACTTTCTCTATCTGTTCATCTTCAGCTTGCGACATCGGCATGTATACTTGAACTATCGTTGTCGGTGTTGGTCTGCTGTCGATTCTGATTAGAAAAACCTGGTCATTGAACTGTTCACAGTAACACATCCTCTGCCCTACCTTCCTATTCATAACGAATCCTACACCTGTTATACCATTTTCTGCTGCTGTTGATGTTACCCGATACTCATCTGACCAGAAATCCTTGTCTTCCTTCCACTTCACTTCACTGACCCCTACTATACCTAGACTGAGCCTTTGCATTTCCCTTTTCAGATTTTCTGGTTTCCCTACCACGTTCAAGCTTCTGACATTCCACGCCCCGACTCGTAGAACGTTATCCTTTCGTAAATTATTCAATCTTTTTCTCATGGTAACCTCCCCCTTGGCAGTCCCCTCCCGGAGATCCGATTGGGTGACTATTCCGGAATCTTGTGCCAATGGAGAGATCATCTACATCTACATCTACATCTAAATTTATACTCCACAAGCCACCCAACGGTGTGTGGCGGAGGGCACTTTACGTGCCACTGTCATTACCTCCCTTTCCTGTTCCAGTCGCGTATGGTTCGCGGGAAGAACGACTGTCTGAAAGCCTCCATGCGCGCTCTAATCTCTCTAATTTTACATTCGTGATCTCCTCGGAAGGTATAAGTAGGGGGAAGCAATATATTTGATACCTCATCCAGAAACGCACCCTCTCGAAACCTGGCGAGCAAGCTACACCGCGATGCAGAGCGCCTCTCTTGCAGAGTCTGCCACTTGAGTTTGTTAAACATCTCCGTAACGCTATCACGGTTACCAAATAACCCTGTGACGAAACGAGCCGCTCTTCTTTGGATCTTCTCTATCTCCTCCGTCAACCCGATCTGGTATGGGTACCACACTGATGAGCAATACTCAAGTATAGGTCGAACGAGTGTTTTGTAAGCCACCTCCTTTGTTGGTGGACTACATTTTTTAAAGAATCTCCCAATGAATTTCAACCTGGTTCCCGCCTTACCAACAATCAATTTTATATGATCGTTCCACTTCAAATCGTTCCGCACGCATACTCCCAGATATTTTACAGAAGTAACTGCTACCAGTGTTTGTTCCGCTATCATATAATCATACAATAAAGGATCCTTCTTTCTATGTATTCGCAATACGTTACATTTGTCTATGTTAAGGGTCAGTTGCCACTCCCTGCACCAAGTGCCTATCCGCTGCAGATCTTCCTGCATTTCGCTACAATTTTCTAATGCTGCAACTTCTCTGTATACTACAGCATCATCCGAGAAAAGCCGCATGGGACTTCCGACACTATCTACTAGGTCATTTATATATATTGTGAAAAGCAATGGTCCCATAACACTCCCCTGTGGCACGCCAGAGGTTACTTTAACGCCTGTAGACGTCTCTCCATTGATAGCAACATGCTGTGTTCTGTTTGCTAAAAACTCTTCAATCCAGCCACACAGCTGGACTGATATTCCGTAGGCTCTTACTTTGTTTATCAGGCGACAGTGCTGAACTGTATCGAACGCCTTCCGGAAGTCAAGGAAAATAGCATCTACCTGGGAGCCTGTATCTAATATTTTCTGGGTCTCATGAACAAATAAAGCGAGTTGGGTCTCACACGACCGTTGTTTCCGGAATCCATGTTGATTTCTACATAGTAGATTCTGGGTTTCCAAAAACGACATGATACTCGAGCAAAAAACATGTTCTAAAATTCTACAACAGATCTACGTCAGAGATATAGGTCTATAGTTTTGCACATCTGCTCGGCGACCCTTCTTGAAGACTGGGACTACCTGCGCTCTTTTCCAATCATTTGGAACCTTCCGTTCCTCTACAGACTTGCGATACACGGCTGTTACAAGGGGGGCAAGTTCTTTCGCGTACTCTGTGTAGAATCGAATTGGTATCCCGTCAGGTCCAGTGGACTTTCCTCTGTTGAGTGATTCCAGTTGCTTTTCTAATCCTTGGACACTTATTTCGATGTCAACCATTTTTTCGTTTGTGCGAGGATTTAGAGAAGGAACTGCAGTGCGGTCTTCCTCTGTGAAACAGCTTTGGAAAAAGGTGTTTAGCATTTCAACTTTACGCGTGTCATCCTCTGTTTCAATGCCATCATCATTCCGGAGTGTCTGGATATGCTGTTTCGAGCCACTTACTGATTTAACGTAAGACCAGAACTTCCTAGGATTTTCTGTCAAGTCGGTACATAGCATTTTACTTTCGAATTCACTGAACGCTTCACGCATAGCCCTCCTTACGCTAACTTTGACATCGTTTAGCTTCTGTTTGTCTGAGAGGTTTTGGCTGCCTTTAAACTTGGAGTGAAGCTCTCTTTGCTTTCGCAGTAGTTTCCTAACTTTGTTGTTGTACCACGGTGGGTTTTTCCCGTCCCTCACAGTTTTACTCGGCACGTACCTGTCTAAAACGCATTTTACGATTGCCTTGAACTTTTTCCATAAACACTCAACATTGTCAGTGTCGGAACAGAAATTTTCGTTTTGATCTGTTAGGTAGTCTGAAATCTGCCTTCTATTACTCTCGCTAAACAGATAAACCTTCCCCCCTTTTTTTATATTCCTACTAACTTCCATATTCAGGGATGCTGCAACGGCCTTATGATCACTGATACCCTTTTCTGTACATACAGAGTCGAAAAGTTCGGGTCTGTTTGTTATCAGTAGGTCCAAGATGTTATCTCCACGAGTCGGTTCTCTGTTAAATTGCTCGAGGTGATTTTCGGATAGTGCACTCAGTATAATGTCACTCGATGCTCTGTCCCTACCACCCGTCCTAAACATCTGAGTGTCCCAGTCAGTATCTGGTAAATTGAAATCTCCACCTAAGACTATAACATGCTGAGAAAATTTATGTGAAATGTATTCCTAATTTTCTCTCAGTTGTTCTGCCACTAATGCTGCTGAGTCGGGAGGTCGGTAAAAGGAGTCAATTATTAACCTAGCTCGGTTGTTGAGTGTAACCTCCACCCATAATAATTCACAGGAACTATCTACTTCTATTTCACTACAGGATAAACTACTACTAACAGCGACGAACACTCCACCACCGGCTGCATGCCATCTATCCTTTCCAAACACCGTCTGTACCTTTGTAAAAATTTTGGCACAATCATCATGATACTTCTTCAATTACAGGCCACATGTCCTGTGGATACACGTTACGTGTCTTTAATGCTGTGGTTTCCATTGCCTTCTGCATCCTCATGTCGTTGATCATTGCTGATTCTTCCGCCTTTAGGGGCAATTTCCCACCCCTAGGACAAGAGAGTGCCCTGAACCGCTATCCGCTCCTCCGCCCTCTTTGACAAGGCCGTTGGCAGAATGGGGCAGACTTCTTATGCCGGAAGTCTTCGGCCGCCAATGCTGATTATGTGTCAAAATTTATACAGTGGCGAGGATCGAACCCGCGAACGAAGACGTTTTGATTATGAATCAAAGACGCTACCCCTAGACCACGGGTACACATACATAGTGTATGTATGGGCGAATAGACGTTCCACGGTTGAGCAACCGACCAAGCACATGGACCGAGGGGCTAACAACAGTGTCTAATCAACGACACGTAATTGAAGTACGAGTGCAGGTTGTAGACATACAGTTGACGACCTGCGGAAGTTGGGATCTGGCTGCGAGTGTTGCTGGGGTAGCCAACTGCTGAAGCGACCACTGGTGGTAAGAGGAAAATCCGGGTTCGAGTCCCAGACCGGCACAAATTTTCATTGTAGTCCATTCCATTATGCACAGATTGTTGTCCATATTCGCAACTGCAAACTCATTTCACATTGCAGAATCATAATGATGTCTCAGAAATAGCATAACAATTTAATACTTTATTAGCTTTTACGCAACAATCTAATCTGCCTCTTACGACACACCAATGGAATTTCTTCATGGTTTTGGAGAAGTAACTTTCATCGTATAGAAGAGTCTGCGATTTCCTTCTACTTTGTTCGGTACGTTGTAAACATTATTTTTTGATTTCGACAGGTAGAATACCATGAACGTCCACACTTGAATCTGCCTTTTTTCTGATTGCGAGGAAACTCAACGTTACTTAAATGTGTGAATTCCTAAGGGACCAAACTGCTGAGGTCATCGGTCCCTAGACTTACATACCACTGAAACTAATTTATGCTAAGAACAACACACACACCCATCCCGAGGGTGGAGTCGAAGCTCCGGTGGGAGGGTCCGCGCAGTCCTCAAAATTACTTATTTCAAAATTAAATATTGGTCTCGGTTGAGGTACCTAAAGCGAAATACGTCTTCTCAGGTCATGGCTACAGACAGTAAAGCTCAATCAAAGTATAAAAACATGCATTTATGAAATATTTTCCACAAGAATAAAACATCGATGTACCGACATTACAAATTTCACTGAAAATGATCGTTCGCGAAGTATGTCAAGTACTATTTTCTGAGCTTCCTTTTCAAGCTGACTTTTGATTTTCACAGCTTTAACTCTCATTCCACTTTCTTTCGATCGCTCTAGAACGGGTTAATAGTCCCCCCCCCCCTCTCCATCATGGTGATCAAATGAGCACAGTCATGCAATCAACACCGCGCTGTGAGCTGCAAGATAAATATTGGGAACAAGAGCGGGGAATAGGCCTTGATGATAATACGTGCTGAACTGTAGGCTGCTGTGAATAGCAATTGATCTGATACATGTTTAATGGCACTAAATTACTATGGGAAAGAGTAAAAAATGACCTGATCTGACTTATCGTCGTTAAAGATAATACCACAACTGGGGTGAAAACACATCAGACTGTGTTTTCCCCTCAGCTGCGTTTAATACATTTTGAGACGGTGATATGGGCCAAACGCTGGAGCAGCATCCTGGACTCGGTCACATGACACTGCCGTAACAGCTAGCAGAAATATTGCATTGATCCTACCATACGCTGGTATTACTCGAATGTGAAAGCAGTTGTTTCTTCGAACTGTACATCGTATGGGCAAATTTACGGAGAAATATGTGGGTTACGATCCAATAGGGTACAAGTGACTGAAAGTTCAAATAAAAAGAAAGACGTAATTAAGGCATGACCCCTCAGAGAACTTCTACTGTGATACGTCTATTGTGCTATTCCGTGGATGTATTAATGATGGGCCAAAGCAACGCTCACAAATTCAAATACGAGTTGAGGCACATGAAGCTGTGGTCTGCTTTCATCAGAACTCCACGCTGGAGGCGAAGTTCGCTTCCGTCGGAGTCAGGCACCAGTCAGCATACAGCTGTGTCAAGTAGAAGCTAATAGCCAGCGCGCTCTAGCTGGTGACAAAACCCACACTGTCCGTGTAGAGGACTCCAAACCGAATGCCTCTTGAAATTTCCTCCCCGTGCACTGCTCAGTAACTCCAGGACTGAATCGATGTTAAAATATTACTTTAGCCAGTCAGAGCTGGTCTTCAAAAGGTGAGTGGAGATTGGGACGTCTGATCTTCCTCTTGACCAGATTTCGAAAAAAATACATTTGAATGGAAAATTCCATGGCGGAAAGAGAGAGAGAGAGAGAGGAAAAGAGAGAGGCTGAGTTGGTTTTAACAGCTGAGTTGGCGTCAGCTAGTCGCAAAATTCTGGTATTCGGAAAGTCTGTTTGGCGCAAGAAAAAAAGACTCCGAACCTAGCCGCGTGCGACCGCTTTCGTGCTGCCAGAGACGTGAAAAATCAGCTTCAGCGCAGGTGAGTTGCTTTTCCCACATCGACTCTTTAAAGCCACCCCCTTTGCGAGTCTTCAGAACAGCAAGTAATGCGGGGCCCAAGGCTCCTCCTGATAAGACTTCGGAAACGATTCCATTATCTAACTGTCTGTCAAGTTATTTCTGAGGCGCCACAGGAAAAGTGCGCCCACTGACATGGAAGGCGACAGAGTGGTGTCAGACAGGGTGTGTCAGTGTTTCCTCCTGGGCCTCCCAATACACACCTTTTGAGGGCGTAAAGGATATACGAATGGTGGCAAAGAGGAGCGTTTATGAGACTCTGCCAGCACGGGCGTTCATGCGCCGCCCTTGCACAGAGGACGTGCGTAGGCTGTCAAACTTGCGAGTCCGCACTTTGAGTCCAGACGATTTCCCTTTGTGTGGCCTTACAAAAGACGCCATTGCCACCCGCAGGGCAGCCGATGGCCAGTCCCGAACACCAACTCCTATCTACATCTACATCTACGTGATTGCTCTGCTATTCACAATAAAGTGCCTGGCAGAGGGTTCAATGAACCACCTTCATACTGTCTCCCTACCGTTACACTCTTGAACGGCGCGAGGGAGAAACGAGCACTTAAATTTTTCCGTGCGAGCCCTCATTTCTCTTATTTTATCGTGATAATCATTTCTCCCTATGTAGGTGGGTGCTAACAGAATGTTTTCGCAATCGGAGGAGAAAACTGGTGATTGAAATTTCATGAGAAGATCCCGTCGCAACGAAAAACGCCTTTGTTTTAATGATTGCCACTCCAATTCTCGTATCACGTCTGTGGCACTATCTCCCCTATTTCGCGATAATACAAAACGAGCTGCCCTTCTTTGTACTTTTTCGATGTCATCCGTCAGTCCCACCTGATGCGGATCCCACACGGCACAGCAGTACTCCAGATTAGGGCGGACAAGCGTAGTGTAAGCAGTCTCTTTGGTAAACCTGTTTCACCTTCTAAGTGTTCTGCCAATGAATCGCAGTCTTTGGTTTGCTCTACCCACAATATTATCTATGTGATCGTTCCAATTTACGTTACTTGTAATTGTAATCCCTAAGTATTTAGTTGAATTTGCAGCCTTCAGATTTGTGTGACTTATCGCGTAATCGAAATTTAGCTGATCTCTTTTAGTACTCATTTGAATAACTTCGCACTTCACTTTACTCAAGGTCAATTGCCACTCTTCGCACCATACGGATATCTTATCTAAATCATTTTGCAAGTCGTTTTGATCATCTGATGACTTTACAAGACGGTAAGTGACAGCATCATCTGCAAACAATCTAAGACGGCTACTCAGATTGTCTCCTATGTCGTTAATATAGATCAAGAACAATAGAGGGCCTATAACACTTCCTTGGGGAACGCCGAATATTACGTCTGTATTACTCGATGACTTTCCGTCTATTACTACGAACTTTGACCTTTCTGACAGGAAATCACAAATCCAGTGGCACAACTGAGGCGATACTCCATAGGCACGCAGTCTGATTAGAAGACGCTTGTGAGGAACGGTGTCGCTAGCCTTCTGGAAATCTAAAAATATGGAATCAATTTGACATCCTCTGTCAATAGAACTTATTACTTCATGAGTATAAAGAGCTAGTTGTGTTTCACAAGAATGATGTTTTCTGAATCGGTGCTAATTATATGTCTATAAATCGTTTTCTTCGAGATACTTCATAATGTTTGAATACAGTATATGTTCTAAAACCCTACTGCAAATCGGCGTTAGTGATTAGGCCTGTAATTCCGCAGATTACTCCTACTTCTCTTTTTGGGTATAGGTGTCACGTGAGCAGTTTTCCAGTCTTTAGGTACGCATCTTTCTGTGAGCGAGTGGTTGTATATAATTGCTAAATATGGAGCTATTTTATCAGCAAACTCTGAAAGGAACCTGACTGGTATACAATCTGGACCGGAGGCCTTGCCTTTGTTAAGTGATTTAAGCTGCTTCGTTACACCGACGGTATCTACTTCTATGTTTCTCATCTTGTCAGTTGTTCTTGATTGGAATTCAGGAGTATTAATTCGTCATCTTTGGTGAAGCAGTTTCGGTAAACCGTGTTTAATAACTCGGCTTTATTGGCACTGTCATCAGTGACTTCACCGTTGTTATCGCGCAGTGAATGGATTGATTGTGTCTTGCCACTGGTGTGCTTCATGTATGACCATAGTCTCTTTGGGTTTTCTGGCAGATTTCGAGACAGAATTTCGTTGTGGAATTTATTAAAAGCATCTCGCAATAAAGTACGCGCCGCCGGCTGCGGTGGCCGAGTGGTTCTAGGCGCTTCAGTCTTGAACCGCGCTACTGCGACGGTCGCAGGTTGGAAACCTGCCTCGGATGTGCGTGATGTCCTTAGGTTAGTAAGGTTTAGGTAGTTCTAAGTTCTAGGGGACTGATGACCTCAGATGTTAAGTCCCATAGTGCTCAGAGCCATTTGAGCCATTTTTTTGTCTATGGTTTCACGGGTTGGTTGAGCAATATGAGGACATGGGTTGTCTTGCTGGAGAATCACATCTCTTCACTGACGTCCACGACATCTCTCTCTCATGGCTGGCTTCACCTTCTTTAAAGGCAAATCGAGTAGTATTGACTGCTCACTGTACGCTGCTTTTCGAGATAATAATAAAAAAAACTGAGTCTTCAGCATCCCAAAACACTGTCAAGATGACTTTTCCTGCTGATGCTTTGGTTTTGAATTTTTTCTTGGCTGGTGAGTTGGTGTGCTCCATTATTTGTCTTTTTGTTTCGGGCTGAAGTATACCTCACTCAGAATACTTCCACAAGATCACGGGTAGATGGAGCCAAACTTTGTTTATTTCAACAAGTACAGTTCGAACACAAATAGTCTGCTGTTTTTGATGCAGTACAACAAAACAAACTAAACTTTCTCAAGAAATTCTTGTTCAAAAATGTTCAAATGTGTGTGAAATCTTATGGGACTTAACTGCTAATGTCATCAGTCCTTAAGCACACACACTACTTAACCTAAATTATCCTAAGGACAAACACACACACCCATGCCAAAGGGAGGGCTTGGACCTTCGCCAGGACAAGCCGCATAGTCCATGACTGCAGCGCCTGAGACCGCTCGGCTAATCCCACGCGGCAGAAATTCTTCTTAAAAGGGAAACTTCCTACCGCACCCCCCTCAGATTTATTGGTAAGTTAACCCAGTGGACACCCCGTCAGAAACTGACCACAGATCAAACATGAGAACGGGAAGAAGTTGTACTGAACTGTGAGAAAAGAAGCAAAGTAGAGGCAGTGAACGGTCCAACCTTAACAAGTTGAACATCGAGTGAAGTAGAAGAGCCACAGCATCGTGGTTAAGTGGTCACGGTGTTCGACTGCAGAGCAGATGAGCCATATTGAACACTCCCTCCTACCATTTATTTTAATTCTTTTTTACTGCATTAAGATCTCTCCGTCCGATCACTCAGTTGTCTGTTCTCTGTCTGTAGTCTTGGCAGGTGTCGTACTGTGCACTGGTTGTAGAATATAAATCATGTGTTAATAATACATTACCGTCGCAAGTAAATGTGATGAATAGTGAGAGCAGGCGAGTTAGCACATAGACGTCTCACAGAAATGAAAACAACGATTAAGCGGGTGTGAACTATGTTACAACAAACGAATTCAAAAGACCAAATTTCCGAACCTGAACGCAACTTCAAAATCGTTAAGAAAGTATGTTTTGACAGAGCACAGAGAAACTGCGTGATTGTGAAGCTGTTGCGTTCGCTTGTTGAAGCTTATGTGACAAACTATTATGTTTTCATCATTTCCTTGGCAGCGATCACACATTCATACGAACAACTATATCGGGCAAGGAAGCATATCTCGCTCAGTTTACCAGGCGTACAAATTAGGTGTGTCGGTAAGAGATTCCTGTCATATGACTCACGTCCTGTCACTAATGCCGTGTATGACACACTACATGTGTTTTCCGGTGGAGAATACCGTTGACTTGTCGGCTTGTTATCAAAAGTTTGCCGTTCTCATTCGAAATCCACTTCCTTTCGACTGCTAAGAGACGTTACAGCACGACACACGCAGAAATTTATATACAGCAAGCAGCAGAAAAAAGAAATTGGCACGTGGGAGCTTCGAACACGGCTCGCCCGCTTTGCAGTCCAACATCGTGACCACTTATTTGTTTTCTAAATCTCATTGTGTTCGTCATTGTTCGTTGTACCAACGGCGTTGCAGCGGTGGAACACCGGTTCCCGTCAAATCACCGAAGTTAAGCGCTATCGCGCTCGGCTAGAACTTGCATGGGTGATCATTCGGTCTGCCAAGCGCTGCTGGCAAGCGGGGTGCACTCAGCCCTTGTGAGGCAAACTGAGGACCTACTTGATTGAGCATAAACGGCTCCGGTCTCGTAAACTGACATACGTCCGGGAGAGCGAAGTGCTGACCACATGACCCTTCATATCAGTATCCAGTGACGCCTGTGGGCTGACGATGACACGGCGGCCGATCGATCGGTACCGTTGGGCCATCCAAAGCCTGTTCGGACGGAGTTTAGTTTAGTTTATTATTCGTTGCGTATGTTCGGGGCCGTCCCATGACACCCGTTCAGTTTCACCATTGATCTATTCAGCCACATTTTTCTTTTTTTTATCACCCGAGGGCAACTATCCCTCTGAACGAACACGCTGAGCTTCCGTGCCTGCGCTAACCACGACGCCTCGATTGTTTCAGACTGCTCTGTATTGCAGTGCTTGTGCTTGGACCGGTCGGTGTTTCCATTTTCCTTTTATTTGGACAGTTCAGTACACCACCTCGGTTCAAATGGCTCTTAGTACTAAGGGACATAACATCTGAGGTCATCAGTCCCCTAGAACTTAGAAATACTTAAACCTAACTAACCTAAGGACATCACACACATCCATGCCCGAGGCCGGATTCGAACCTGCGACCTTAATTATCGCACGGTTCCAGACTGTAGGGCCTAAAACCGCTCGGCCACCCTGGCCGGCTACACCGCCTTCCTGTTCTCATGCTTGATCAGTGTTCAGATTTTGACGGGCTGTCTACTGGGACCTCTAACCACTGAATGTCAGGGGGATGGGATGGGGAGTATCCCTTGATAGCAATGTGGAGCTACAGTCTGGAATCGCGCGACCGCTACGGTCGCAGGTTCGAATCCTGCCTCGGGCATGGATGTGCGTGATGTCCTTAGGTTAGTTAGGTTTAAGTTGTTCTAAGTTCTAGGGGACTGATGACCTCAGAAGTTAAGTCACATAGTGCTCAGATCCATTTGAACCAATAATGTGAAGGAAAAGTTCGTCACAAACTTTGTTCTTCAACGAAACGAAAATAGATTTTTGAGAGCCCAGATTACATTCTCTTGGTCAATGAAAAAACTACACCTTCAGAACGAAGTATGCGAACTGTCGGTGGCGCAAACACTTTTGAAATCCCTGAGCAAGCAGGACACAGAGGATGCGGTTATTTTTGAGGAAAGGGGTCAAAGTAAGTTACTGTCAGTTGCACTCAACATATAAACTTTATTCCTTAAAGCACACAATCACACAAGCAAGAATCAAAACTCTCAAGCTTTTAACGAATGACCTCCTTTGATTTAATTTGTATCGGCTGAAGGCCACATCGAAAATCCAAGGCACAAGGCCTAAAAGCAAGAAACTGATGTACAGGAATTCTTCTGGAGGTTTCACTTTTTTACAAAGAAATTTTTTTATCTTCATTGTAAATAGGCTGAAAGCCTTAGCTTAAATTTTTTCATAGAACTCGGCTGAAGGCCTCACATTAATCAAGAACAGTGTTACGGCTTAAGGCCGAGACTAATATTTTCAATGCTTAGTCGAAATAGGCTGAAACTCGGCTGAAGGCCGCATATCCACAAAACAATGTATTGGCTTAAGGCCTAGATAGAAGAGCTTTCAATTTGGAAAGGCTGAAGGCCTTATCTTAAAATATTTCGTGTAAAACTCGGCTAAGTGCCTCATACTAGAGAATAACAATCTTATAAGTTAAGGGGAAGACAAGGATTTTTAATTTTTAATTTAAGAGAACTAAAACTCTCCTGAAGGCCGCACACCAAGCTGAAAACAAATTTATGGCTAAAGACCTAAAGGGAAGAGGTTCTAAATTTGAACTATAATAGGCTAAAGGCTTTATCCTAAAACTCGGCCACATACGAAACCCAAACAATCTCACCGCTTAAAGCCGCTACAAAGAAATATCCAATTTTTAGTGTAAACTGAAAAAATCGGCTGAAGGCCACATACAAACTAAAAATTATTTCCTATGGCTTAAGGCCTAGAACAAATTTTTCAACTTTTGCAAAGGGTGAAAACTCGGCTGAAGGGCACATACCAACCTGAAACAAATTTATGGCGTAAGGCCTAGACACAAGGAATTTTCAATGTTAAATTTGAAAGGGTGAAACTCGGCTGAAGGCAACATACCCAACAAGAAATATTTTTTTACGGCTCAAGGCCTAAAAAAAGGTCTTGCAATTTTAATAAGCTAAAACTCGGCTAAAGGCCACACAGAGTACTTAAGACTAAACAGGAAGTCACTATGTAAAACACAAGGAGCGGTGCTCAGAAGGTTCCAAGGGTCGGCCTGGGAAGTAATACTAACGCATGTTTAGGTGAGACAGGCAGCCACACCGGCAACGTTTTAATCTGAAGCCAGCCGATGAACCAACCAACAAGATCAGTTCTGATCCACCTGCCTCGGAAAACGACAACAAGATGTCAATAGCGCAACTGGTGCCCAATCCATCCAAGTCAGAATAAACGCCCAAAAGTGCCAAAAACACCTCAGCTGTCGAACTACACGCCATGTGGGACAGCATCAACACGACGAGGAAAATACACTGCCAAAAATTACGTCAACGTCCAAGGCAGGTAACCGGAATGTCAACGGCCACAAGACAGAAGATACCGCTGGTACACTTAACTAATGAAGGAATGAACTAAATTAAGTTAAACACCACACAGGAAAACGGCTGCAACTCTAGCCGACTTCAATGCACACACGTTGTTGCTCGCGGGAATCTCCAAGAAAGCGAGAACCAGGATAAATCGAAGAGATGTGATTGCAGTTCTACATCTACATCTACATCTACATCTACATCCATACTCCGCAAGCCACTTGACGGTGTGTGGCGGAGGATACCCTGAGTACCTCTATCGGTTCTCCCTTCTATTCCAGTCTCGTATTGTTCGTGGAAAGAAGGATTGTCGGTACGCTTCTGTGTGGGCTCTAATCTCTCTGATTTTGTCCTCATGGTCTCTTCGCGAGATATACGTAGGAGGGAGCAATATACTGCTTGACTCTTCGGTGAAGGTATGTTCTCGAAACTTTAACAAAAGCCCGTAGCGAGCTACTGAGCGTCTCTCCTGCAGAGTCTTCCACTGGAGTTTACCTATCATCTCCGTAACGCTTTCGCGATTACTGAATGATCCTGTAACGAAGCGCGCTGCTCTCCGTCGGATCTTCTCTACCTCTTCTATCAACCCTATCTGGTACGGATCCCACACTGCTGAGCGGTATTCAAGCAGTGGGCGAACAAGCGTGCTGTAACCTACTTCCTTTGTTTTCGGATTGCATTTCCTTAGGATTCTTCCAATGAATCTCAGTCTGGCATTTGCTTTACCGACGATCAACTTTATATGATCATTCCATTTTAAATCACTCCTAATGCGTACTCCCAGAAAATTTATGGAATTAACTGCTTCCAGTTGCTGACCTGCTATTTTGTAGCTAAATGATAAGAGACCTATGTTTCTATGTATTCGCAGCACATTACACTTGTCTACATTGAGATTGAATTGCCATTCACTGCACCATGCGTCAATTCGCTGCAGATCCTCCTGCATTTCAGTACAATTTTCCATTGTTACAACCTCTCGATATACCACAGCATCATCCGCAAAAAGCCTCAGTGTACTTCCGATGTCATCCACAAGGTCATTTATGTATATTGTGAATAGCAACGGTCCTATCACACTCCCCTGCGGCACACCTGAAATCTCTCTTACTTCAGAAGACTTCTCTCCATTGAGAATGACATGCTGCGTTCTGTTATCTAGGAACTCTTCAATCCAATCACAAAATTGATCTGATATTCCATATGCTCTTACTTTGTTCATTAAACGACTGTGGGGAACTACACTCCTGGAAATTGAAATAAGAACACCGTGAATTCATTGTCCCAGGAAGGGGAAACTTTATTGACACATTCCTGGGGTCAGATACATCACATGATCACACTGACAGAACCACAGGCACAAAGACACAGGCAACAGAGCATGCACAATGTCGGCACTAGTACAGTGTATATCCACCTTTCGCAGCAATGCAGGCTGCTATTCTCCCATGGAGTCGATCGTAGAGATGCTGGATGTAGTCCTGTGGAACGGCTTGCCATGCCATTTCCACCTGGTGCCTCAGTTGGACCAGCGTTCGTGCTGGACGTGCAGACCGCGTGAGACGACGCTTCATCCAGTCCCAAACATGCTCAATGGGGGACAGGTCCGGAGATCTTGCTGGCCAGGGTAGTTGACTTACACCTTCTAGAGCACGTTGGGTGGCACGGGATACATGCGGACGTGCATTGTCCTGTTGGAACAGCAAGTTCCCTTGCCGGTCTAGGAATGGTAGAACGATGGGTTCGATGACGGTTTGGATGTACCGTGCACTATTCAGTGTCCCCTCGACGATCACCAGTGGTGTACGGCCAGTGTAGGAGATCGCTCCCCACACCATGATGCCGGGTGTTGGCCCTGTGTGCCTCGGTCGTATGCAGTCCTGATTGTGGCGCTCACCTGCACGGTGCCAAACACGCATACGACCATCATTGGCACCAAGGCAGAAGCGACTCTCATCGCTGAAGACGACACGTCTCCATTCGTCCCTGCATTCACGCCTGTCGCGACACCACTGGAGGCGGGCTGCACGATGTTGGGGCGTGAGCGGAAGACGGCCTAACGGTGTGCGGGACCGTGGCCCAGCTTCATGGAGACGGTTGCGAATGGTCCTCGCCGATACCCCAGGAGCAACAGTGTCCCTAATTTGCTGGGAAGTGGCGGTGCGGTCCCCTACGGCACTGCGTAGGATCCTACGGTCTTGGCGTGCATCCGTGCGTCGCTGCGGTCCGATCCCAGGTCGACGGGCACGTGCACCTTCCGCCGACCACTGGCGACAACATCGATGTACTGTGGAGACCTCACGCCCCACGTGTTGAGCAATTCGGCGGTACGTCCATACGGCCTCCCGCATGCCCACTATACGCCCTCGCTCAAAGTCCGTCAACTGCACATACGGTTCACGTCCACGCTGTCGCGGCATGCTACCAGTGTTAAAGACAGCGATGGAGCTCCGTATGCCACGGCAAACTGGCTGACACTGACGGCGCCGGTGCACAAATGCTGCGCAGCTAGCGCCATTCGACGGCCAACACCGCGGTTCCTGGTGTGTCCGCTGTGGCGTGCGCGTGATCATTGCTTGTACAGCCCTCTCGCAGTGTCCGGAGCAAGTATGGTGGGTCTGACACACCGGTGTCAATGTGTTCTTTTTTCCATTTCCAGGAGTGTATATCGAACGCCTTGCGGAAGTCAGGAAACACGGTAGCTACCTGTGAACCCGTGTCTATGGCCCTCTGAGTCTCGTGGACGAATAGCGCGAGCTGGGTTTCACACGATCGTCTTTTTCTAAACCAATGCTGATTCCTACAGAGTAGATTTCTAGTCTCCAGAAAAGTCGTTATACTCGAACATAATATGTGTTCCAAAATTCTACAACTGATCGACGTTAGAGATATAGCTCTATAGTTCTGCACATCTGTTCGACGTCCCTTCTTGAAAACGGGGATGACCTGTGCCCTTTTCCAATCCTTTGGAACGCTACGCTCTTCTAGAGACCTACGGTACACCGCTGTAGTTGAGGCTTAACAGTAGATTAAGTGCGCACTCAACTTTAGTGTCCAGGTTCGGTGTGCGATGAACTTCGTAACCCTTGCAAGAAGTGGCCCACAACTCCAACCGCACATGCACGCCGCCAGCGGCTCTGGCCTGGCTATGCGCCATGGAGACTTCCTCGCTGCTCTGCCCCAACCGACCGACTGCCCAAAACCTGAAAATGGTCAAAAGATCAAATACACGTCGGCCGATGAGATGACCGATGGAATGACCAACCAACGGTTGTTCCCACTCCAGTCTTCTTCAGTCGGACAGTCCATGTGTGTCTCCAGCAGTAGGCAAGTACATGGCTGTCGGCGCCTCACCGGTGCTCTGTCCCCGACTTCACTGCTGCTGCGTTCCGACTGAGATCCCCACTGAGCTTTCGACACACTACGACCCGGAAATACTATCGGTCGCTCCAGAGATGGCACCACAGTGCACTTAGCGATAAGCGCTGCTGCTGCCACTCACAGGCAGGTAAGGCAGGAAGATAGCGACGCCAGTGAATGGAATAAGGAAACGAGGCAGTAGTACTGTAAGAGAAGATGAAAAACAATAAACGGCATGTACACGAGCCGTGCACGGCTCAACTTTGTCTCGGAGCACAGGTGGCGGGAGTGCAGCCGTCTGGCGGCGAAGGCGACGTCCGATCTGAGGCGGTATCCAACCAGTGGTGGTACGACAGCAGCTGGCTGGTGAAGGCGGAACTGTCTCTAGCCAGCTGCACGCAGGCAGGGCACTTGCAGGGCGGAAGATGACAATTTTCCTAATAGCTATCGAAATTACGGAGGATGCAGCAGGAGGTTGTGATACCTTCAGCCCGGGCCTCCTTTGTCGGCTCACACTGCCAGAGGCCAGCCGGACCCCATGCGGCCACTCTGCAACCACACACGGCCTCCTTTAACAAAGGACACGTCGTGAAGCGGCCGCCAGACAATGAGAAGTGTGCCATAAACTGATGCACCCCTGCAGCCATTAGAATGGGACAGGAAGAACGCTCAGCGCGGCTGCCCTGTTGGAGATTCGAGTCCTCTGTCAGGCATGGGTGCGTTGTCCTTAGCGGAAGTTCGTTTAAGTTAGGTTAAGTACGACGATCATTCAATAAGTAAAGAGACAAATTGGTCTGGGGAAAAAACTGTTAGTAGGGCAAGTTTGGTATTTTCATGGCTTTGTCATCACTGGGGTGAGCCCAGATTAGCTGATGTATCAACATTGTTTTGTTTATAGCCTCAAAAATACATTTCAAGATGGAGAGTCCGTTTGAAACGTCCACGTTAGTTGAACAACGTTATTCGTTTTTTACTTGCTGAAGGCGAGAAACCAGTCAATATATACTGTAGAATGCCTAAGGTTTTTCGTGAAGGATAAATGAATCGTGCAATGTTTTACAAGTGGGTAGTGCAGTTCAAAAATAGTCGCGAATCAGTGACGGACGAACGCCGTTCTGGCCGACTAGTTACAGTTTCAACTCCCTCACTTGAAACTCGAACTGATGACATTATTCGGGCCGACAGTCGTGTGACTGTGAAAATGACAGGTGATAAGGTTCAAGTTACTACTCGTATGGTTCATAACATTATCTGTAACAAGCTGAAGCACCGCAAAATACGTGCAATATGGGTCCGAAAGGAGTTGACGTGGCTACACAAGAAAACAAGGTTGAGAGTGTGCACAGAGCAAAATGAACATTATGAAAGAGACGAAGACGACTTCCTCAACAAAATTTTAACTGGTGTTGAAACTTGGGTTCACTATTATAAGCCAGAATCAAAAACACAAAGCATGGAGTGGAAGCACACGAACTTACCTGTCAACAAAAAATTCAAAACCCAAGCATCAGCAGAAAAAGTCATGTTGACGGTATTTTGGAATGCTGAATAGCCAGTTTCTTGTGATATCTCGAAGAGCAGCGTATAATACTACTCAGATTTGCTTTTAAATAAAGTGAAGCCAGCCATGAGAGAGAAATGTCGTGGGACAACGCACGTCCTCATATTGCTCAACCAACCCGTGAAACCATCGACAAAATGGGCTAGAAAGTGCTGCATCATGCCCCTTTCAGTCCTGATTTAGAATCTGGTGACTTGAATTTGTTTGGTGCACTGAAAGAGACATTACGTAGCAAGAGGTTCCAAGACAACGAGGAAGTCAAACAGTTTGTGGAACATTGGTTCAAACATCATGATAAAGAGTTCTTTGCAGTCGAAACAATAAGGCTTGTATCCCGTTGGAACAAGGGCATAAACCTTGAAGGGGATTATGTTGGAAAGTAGAAAATGTATTGATTCGTAAAAATAAACGTTTTTTTCTCCAGACCAGTTTGTCTAATTATTGAACGACCCTCGTAATGTGTAAGTCTAGGGAGCGATGACCTCGAGAGTTTGGTCCCATAGCAACGTATCACAAACCTCCAAAATTTCAGGAACGCACAAGCGAAAGCATGTGAATTCTTCTGGCCTGGAAGTAATAGTTTTACTTACTACCTTAGAAAGCAAGAACCGGTCGACGATTCAGGCACCCCACAGACACCGAAAGGAGCGTACAAAAACCGTGAAGAATTACCACCAGTGGGACATGTGATAGAAGTCAGTCTTCTTAAACAGATGCTTTCTGGACTAAAAAGGACGTACGTTGTAAATCATGGGCGCCAGCAGACTTGAGAAGAACCCAAAGTATGAATCTGTCTAGGTCTCACGCAGAGATAGCGACTACAAATAAATGTGTGGCTCCTGTCGCAACAGCTTCGGAAAGCAGAAGAACATCGGAAAATTGTTCCACCAACTACGGCAAAATCGTGAGAAACACTCCAATTCCTGAGTCACACACCAGCCCACTCAAGACAGGAAATTTCCAACCTGCACTGAGAGGCGTAGTTATGAGACCGCGATCAGTCATTGGCTGGCACGACAAACAGTCAGCCAGTGACAACGCCGAGGGAGCAGAAAATTTCGAGGAAGCGATGAGTTGAGAAATGGATGAGGGTGTGAAGAAGGGCAAGAGGACGGGGGGGCTCTTCCATCCATCGCCAGCATCCACCTTCCGATGGCCGTGATATCGAAGCTTCGGCAACGCAACCGACAACGGGGAGACAACCCGGAGACCGTGCCTGGCGCTCGCCGCAAAGCCCCGGATGCCGATACGAGCAGCCGATTCGCGCCGTACAGCTCCGAGGTGACGCGCCGTAGCGGCGCAGCGCCTGCCGCCGACTGCAGTGGGCGACGCATTATAATGGTGAGACGATTCGTCCTTCCTCCTCCTTCCCCTTAATAGCTGAGTCCTATCCACACCCTTCCAAATCAGCGCTGAGGTTTGAAATTTTGTCTAAATGGTACTGAAATAAATACATTTAAAAAAATGTTTTAATCACCTAACCGACCTGTTCCATTCGTACATCAAGCCCTTAACCTAATAACCTTTTGTGTTTGAATCCATTAAATTACTGATATGAGTTGGATGCATGAGCTGTTTAGGCGACTGTGCGAGAATTATTGTACAATCAGCTTAACAGCTTAACAGCTCATACTTACAAGAATAATACACAGAAGAATGTAAAGGAAATTGAATATGTGCTGCATGACGATCAGTTTGGCTTTAGGGAGGTAAACAAACCAGAGAGGCAATTATGACGTTGCAGTTGATAATGGAAGCAAGGCTAAAGAAAAACCAAGACAAATTCATAGGATAGTCGACCTGGAAAAAGCGTTCGACAATGTAAAATGGTGCAAGATGTTCGAAACTGAGGAAAATGGAGGTTAGCTACAGGGAGAGACGGGTAATATACAATGTTTACAAGAACCAAGAGGGAATAATAAGAGTGGACGACCAAGAACGAAGCTTACTGTACAATCAGTACATCGAAGAAACTATGATGGAAATAAAAGGAAGGTTCAGGAATAGATTTAAAATTCAAGGTGAAAGGATATTAATGATACGACTCGCTGATGACGTAGCTATCCTGACTGAAAGTGAAGAAGAATTACACCTGTTGAATGGAATGAATAGCCTAATGAGTACAAAATACGGACTGAGCGTAAATCAAGGAAAGATAAATCTAATGAGAAGTAGTAGAAATGAACAGCGAGAAACTTAACATCAGAATTCGTGGTCAGGAAGTAGGTGAAGTTAAAGAATTCTTCTAACTAAGCAGCAAACCGACCAGTGATGGATGAAGTATCAAGGACATCAAAAGCTGATTAGTAATGGCAAAGAGTGCTTTCCTGGCCAAGAGAAGTCTACTGGTATCAAACATAGGCCTTAATTTGAGGAAGAAATTTCTGAAAATATACGTTAGAAGCACAGCATTGTATGGTAGTGAAAAATGGACTGCGGGAAAAGCGGAGTAGAAGAGAATCGAAGCATTTGAGATGTGGTACTGCAGACGAATGTTGAAATTTAGGTGGACTGATAAGGTCAGGAATGAGGAGGTTCTTTGTTGCAGAATCGGCGAGGAAATACCGAAAATACAGACGACGAGAACGGACAGGATGATAGAATATCTGTTAAGACACCAGGGAATAACTTCCATCGTACTAGACAGAGTTTTACAGGGTAAAAGGTGTAGAGAAAGACAGAGATTGGAGTACATCTAGCAAATAATTGAGGACAGAGGTTATAAGTTCTATTCTGAGATGGATAGGTTGATATAGCAGAGGAATTCGCGGTGGGCTGCATCAAATCAGTCATACGACTGACCACTCAAAAAAAAAATAAGAGTTATTGTTGGCTTCTTAATTTTGGGCTCCCAACGTGGGCCGATCTCATTGGTATTTTTCAAGTTATATGATGTCACGAACAATATCTCGAGTTCTACACAAGGAACATGTCCGGGGCTACCACTTTTGCTGTCTTCTACACTCTCCTGCTGGTTATCGGAAGCCCCTCTAGGCTGAACTGGATACTATGGAAACCAGCCTGAACGCAGGGTTTGAGCTGCTGATAACCCGCTAACTACAGATGCATTGCGGCATCGCGGCGTCAAAGGCGAAGCCAAGAGACACGCCGCTTCCTGTTCATCGGTGTTAACAGCTTTTGTGATATATCTGTGGTAAAAATTAGCTGTGACAATGCTAAGACAATGGACTCTAATTGAGGAGAACGAAAGCTCAGATCCCAGTTAGGCCATCCAAATTGTGTTTTCCTTATTTTCCTCTGTATCGGATACGGTAGACACCATCTCGTAGGATGAGAGGGAGCTTGCCCCTCTCATCAAAATATAAGACAAAAATTTCTCGGTAATGTCAGGATATATTCAACACTGCCTGTTCTGTTCCCCATTTTAAGCTTGTGCTATGAGGTTATTAACGTCGATGTTGACAGAACATTTGAATAAAAATATCCCTTTCTTCTCGGCTGTTACTTTGACAGATGCTAAGTTTGTTTGGTTTGCGGTTGATACAAACAAAGTCAAGTATGGATTTAGAAGTGGCTGCTAATCAAATTTTCACTGAGATTAATAAATGACTTAAAGCCAATTCCGGTCTCGTAAACTGATATTCCGCCTGGAGAGCGGTATGCTGATCACAGTCCATATCTGCATTCAGTGACGCCTACTGGTTTAGTACGACATGGTGGCCGGTCGGTACCGTTGGGCCTTCATAGCCTGTTCAGGTGGAGTTTAGTTTTTTAAAGCTAATTCAGTGTCACTAAACTTTGATAGGACTCACTGTAAGCAATTCAGAACCTGTACGAGACTTCCTCCCAGGATGTGTATAACATATGAAGTCATGTAGATCGCAGAGGTTGACAGTGTTAAATTTCTGGGGCAACAACTCCATATTAAATTCAGTTGGGGAGAGCGTACTACAGAATTGCTGAAACTGTTAAACATCTTATTAGCTGTGAGAATGAAGTCACATGTAAGAGATAGAAACATAAAAAAACTTGCATACTTTGCTCACTTTCATTGTATTATGTCATCTGGAATCATATTGCGGGGTAACTCGTAAAATTGAGGAACAGTTTTTAGCGTGCGAAAGCGCGTAGTAAAACTCATTTGTGGTGTAAATTAAAGAATATCATGTGGAAACCTGTTCAACAAACTTTGTGTTCTAACCACTGCTTCTCAGTATCTTTATTCCGTAATGAAATTTGTCGAAAGTAATATATTTCTATTTGTAACCAATAGTTCAATACACAGTATGAATACTAGGAACAAGAACAATGTACATGAAGACCTAAAATCACTTGCCTTGGTCCTAAAAGGGGTCCAATATTCACGAACACACATTTTCAACAAATTAAAGATTAAGAAGCTGGTTTCAGATAAAGCATGGTTCAAACAGAGGTGGATAGACTTTCTGGTAGGCAACCCCTTCCACTCTATAGATGAATATCTTAACAAAGACTGCTAAACAAGCTTAAGTAAACTTGATGTGAATCTTCAGGTTTTCGCGGCGCAAAGACTGCTCCATTAAGTTTCGGGAATGCAGCCGCATGTATTCTGCTTCTTCTTCTAATATTTCGGCTGTATACCTTTCAGCCATCTTCAGAGAGAGCCGTACGACTGACGCTCCAGCGCTCGCTCCATCCTTTTAAACTCGCGGACCGCGCCACTGCGCATGCGGCCACAGATAAACAAGGCGCCAGTGATGTTGATTGGTGGCAAGGAGGTACAATATGCATGAGTTACGTCTGTGACTGCGCATTCGATCCATGCTGGGAGGTCGATGTATTACTGGGACCTGAACTGTAGCGACGTCTTTGTAAGTTCAATATTGAAAGTGCCGGATTCCATGATTTATCTAATGTGAAACCGCTGTCTCTATTATTTAAATTCTTCGTCAAGCGGATTTCAATGGCCTCTTTTACTACGGAGTCACAGAAAGATGAAACATAAGTCAGAGTTTCGACATTTTCATATACCATAGAGTGACCAGAATCAATACAATGCTCTGCCACAGCCGATTTACTGGGTTGTAAGAGCTGTCTGTTACATTATAGTTTGGACAGCACTTGGTCACAATAGTCAAGGTTAGGTATTTTGCGTGTGATAAATGTATTAAAAGTGGACTAATTATGTAAATATTCCCAGTTCCAGTTCACAGTAGTGCATACACCTATTTTGACATTCTCCTGAGAAATGATCAGGGTAGAGAGAACTATATTCAAATGTCATATGCTTTTTATGTTATTCTTTCTGGTTTGTTCCACGCCCACTAGAAATATCTTATTTTTGTGTCTATCGAACGAAAACTGAATCTAATCTAATCTAATCATGCCTGTCATAGTTCAGTTACGTCAGCTTTTTTCCCAATATGAAATATTAATTCAAAACGTAAGATACGATAATGACGTGGGAAAGTTCTCTGGGCGTCAAGTGGGAAGAAAATCGTTTTATTAATCATTTTTTGATAATTTGTTTCACATTCTCGTCAACTAAGAGCTGAGAGAAGCTGCTGTATGATGGATTGAAACTGGCGCATTCGCAGAACAGTGACCCGGCAGCTGCTGCGCCCAAGCAGAACGTGGGAAACTGGTCTTTATTCTGGCCGTCGTTCTTTTCTGCTATTTCTGGTCTGACCGGATTATCATTGCGCCAGGCTTTTACCATGTACCTGGTCTACGCTCACGTTCAGAAAAAGCATAACACCTTGAACGACTCGAGGTAGGACGTTCATATTCACAGGGCATGAACATTAGTATGTTCTGCAGAAATGATTAGCAGTTCAGTCACCTCGGTTCGGCATGTGTCCTGTTACCTATCAGGTACAGGGTCCGCCATGGGACCTGATAACTTGTTCCGTGTATGATGGCAATGACGCGTATAAGGCGCGAATGGCGTCCTATTGTATAGTCATCCATGCTGCATTCACCTGCTTCCAAAATTCCATCTGTGGTGATCGGCACTGGGTCACAGCACTGTACCCATCGTTCCACTGTATTCCACTCACTTTCGATTGGCGACAAGTCTGGTGATCTGGAGGACCAGGGCAAGAGGCCGACATTCTGTGACACCCAGGACGGACGTGTTCGTGCAGCAACACGTGGTCGTGCATTGTCTTGCTGAAAATTGGCGTCTGAGGTATTGTGCAGAAAGGGCATGCCTATGGGCCACAGGATGGCACGTGGTTTAATAGCTGCGTTAGAAAAGCGCTACGTAAACAAAGAGCACTACACCTCAGATTCAAGAGAAGTAAAAACATAGCTTTCAAAAGCTGAAAGAAGCGAAAATGAGCGCAAGGAGAGCAATGGGAGAAGCGTTCAATGATTTTGAAAGTAAGACGTTGTCAACCGACCTGAGTAAAGACCCTAAGAGATTTTGGTCGAATATGAAGTCAGTAAGTGAGTCGAAATCATCTATTCATTCTGTCAGCGACCACAGAGGCACCAGGACGGAAGATAACAGAGAGAAGGCCGAGATACTGAATTCAGTCTTCGCGGAGCTGAAAAGCAGCTACAATAGCTCAGCAGCGGAAAGGCTTCAGGACCAGATGAGATACTGTAAGATTCTATCAAGATTATGCGAAAGAACTTGTTCCTCTTCTAGCAGTAATTTATCGTACGTCACTTGAGCAAGAAGAGGTACCTAACAACTGGAAAGAAGCGCAGGTCTTTTCCGTTTTTAAGAAAGGCCGTAAGACAGATCCACACAATTACATACCTATATCGCTGACGTCAATTTGTTGTAGAATTAGAGAACACGTTTTGTGCTCAAGAATTATGACATTCTTGGAAAATGAACATCTCCTCTATAAAAATCAACATGGATTCCGCAAACAGAGATCCTGCGAAACTTAGCTCGCTCTGTTCCTCCCTGAGGTCCACAACGCAATGGACGACGGAGCTCGGGTTGATGCCGTGTTCCTTGGTTTCAGTGAGGCATTTGACACCGTCTCGCATCGCCGTTTAATGAAAAACAAGTACGGAGGAAATGTGCTATTGGTTTCAAGACTTTCTTGCAGATAGAACTCAACACATCGCTCTGATCGGAACTAAACCGACAGATGTAAAGGTAATATCCGGAGTACCACAGGGAAGTGTGATGTGACCGTTGCTGGTTACAATATATATATATATATATATATATATATATATATATATATATGAGCTAGTAGAAAGCGTCGAATGCTCTTAAAAGCTATTCACAGATGATGCAGAAGCAACGCCACAAGAGAGTAACAATTTGCAGAACGAGATACACAGAATTGATGAGTGGAGCAGACTCTGGCATTTGACCCTGAACGTAAATAAATGTAACATATTGCGCATACATAGGAAAAGAAATCCACTACTGTACAGCTACACTATTGATGACAAACAGCTGGAGACACCGTCTGCCGTAAAATATCTATGCGTAACTATCTAGAGCGACCTTGAGTTGAATGGACATATAAAACAGATATTGGGAAAAGCAGATACCAGACTCAGATTCATCCGAATATTCTGAAGGAAATGTAACTCATCCACGAAAGAAGTGGCTTATAAGGCGCTTGTTCGCTCGATTTTTGAGAATTGTTCACCTATCTGGGACCCCTGTCAGCTAGGACTGACAGAGGAGATAGAGAAAATTCAACGAAGAGTGGCGCGTTTCGTCACGGAATCGTTTAGCCGGCAGGCGTTACAAGAGAGACATCGTGCATTACGGAGAGAGTTACTATTGAAATTTCGGGACAGCACTTTTCAGGGGGAGTGGGACAACATATTACTTCGCCCCACATACATCTCGCGTATTGACCACGAGGAGAAAATTCGAGAAATTAGAGCCAATACAGAGGCTTACCGACAAACATTCTTCCCACGCACTATTCGCGAGTGGAACAGGGTTTCAGTTCCAGGGATCTGATAGTGATATCGGAAGGTACCCTCCACCACACACCATGGCATGGATTGCGGAGTATGATGTAGATGTAGATACGTAGGTCATACCGATCACAGTGTGCTGGACACGCACCAACTGTGATTCGTTCAAAAATGGCTCTGAGCACTATGGGACTCAACTGCTGAGGTCATTAATCCCCTAGAACTTAGAACTAGTTAAACCTAACTAACCTAAGGACATCACAAACATCCACGCCCGAGGCAGGATTCGAATCTGCGACCGTAGCGGTCTTGCGGTTCCAGACTGCAGCACCTTTAACCGCATGGCCACTGTGATTCGTGATTGTACCAACAGCACCCCACACCAACGGGCTCCAGTTGTCGTTTTATGTCTTACGCGAATGCAGTCACTGAGATGTCACTCCCTCTGTCTGTACAGTATAAAAATGCGGCATCATTTTCAAACAAGACAGGCCCTGGATTCGTCCGACAAAAGTGTCTGATGCCATTTCTGTCCACAGTGTCATCGTCCTATATGTAAGGTGGTCATGTCATTTTGATTTTTGTACGTTACCGCTGTGCATGTCAGGGAGAGAGCAAGTTATGTTACTGTTAAACAATCTTTGGTCTTTTCCTGGTACAGTCTTTGCCTCTGCCCAGTCAGACACATTCTTAGTTGAAATGTGGTAGGTGATGAATGTATTCAGTTGTGCTGTGTTGACTTGTTATTGTATCTGTTAGATGAAGAAAGATTTGTTGTAAGGCACAGCAAGGATGAATATGATCTATATATTGGATGGTGAAAAGAATATGAATTTTGAAGAAAGTTATTATTTTTGAAGGCAAGAAGTTTGAAGTAAGACTGAAGCACTGCGCAGCTAGCTTGTGGGAATAATTATTGTCAACCTTGTTCAGAGCTGAGAGAAAGTCCGCCCCACTTCCCCACTTTGACTCGTGCATTAACGTATGAAGTGATTAAGCTGTTTGGTTTTTTATAGCAATTCTGCGTTAACATTGTACCCTTTTCAATTCATTACTCACCTCGTTAAGCATAGTATTATTCAGACCAATGTAATGTGTGAAGATTACGTGAATTTTTACTCTGTAGGTGGAAATTTTGATAAGGGCCAGATAAATGTTTTACTTCCGTTGTGCATTTAATATAAAATTGGATTCAGATGAGTTACAGTTCAAATTATGTTCTGTTTAGTCAAAGGTTAGCATATGAGTATAAGTTGGGTAACAGTTTGTGGGGACATAGTTTTCGTAATAGGTACACTTTTATAGAGTGGGAGGTAAAGTTGGGCTAGTTACTCTGGATTTGCCTAATAAAATCTGAAAAAGGACGACTGATTGCTACACCCTGCAATCTATAAGTCACATAACAGTCGCTGAGTGCACCTACTTTCCCAATGGAAGGTAACGTGCAGGAGGATATTAATTGGGAAAACAAGCGTTATAGGAACATTGTGAGTGAAACAGCGAGCGTGTTGAAAGAAAGCTTAACCGCGAAGACGAAAAGGACGAATTTGACCGTTTACGTTCATATTCAGGAAACTTTGGCGTTTATGTGATTTTCCACGAGAGCAGTACAACATATCCAGATACGACAATGAATCGCCTACGTGGTGGAATAGAGAACAATCTGGTGTGCACAAAAACGGTAACTTTTTGACAATAAGTAAATCCAAAGTTTTCAGGAATTACAGCGACAAAATTCACCCCCAAGCTTGGATTTATCAGCTCCTATATTTTTTACCACCAAATGGGCCACTTGAGCAAAAATTGGAATTTCTCTGTGGTTATTTGGGAAATGAAGCTGCACCAAGAATGCACTCACTAGTGAGACACTAAAAAAGCGTAATTGATTTCTACCGAGCAGTTTTGTTAGACTACTGGTCGCAAGCCACACAAGATCGGGTGAAATGCACACATCAAAAAAAGGTTTGTATCACTTCGGTTCCGAGAGTTCCCGATCCTGTACGAAAAACTGCAATAGAGAGCAATATAAACATCATTTCCGCCATTTTTATTGTTCATGAAAAGCACACATTGCATATTGTACCACCACACAGCGAGTACTTCTGAGGTGGTGGTCAAGATTGCTGGACACAGCGGTACCTGTAATACCTAGAAGGACGTCCTCTCGCATTGATGCATGCCTGTATTCGTCGTCGTATACTATCTGCAAGTTCATCAGGGAACTTTTGGTCCAGATTGCCCCCACTCCTCAACGGCTATTCAGCGTAGATGCCTCAGAGTGGTTGATGGGTGATGTCGTTCATAAACAGCCCTTTTCAATCTGTCCCAGGAATGTTTGATAGGGTTCGGGTCTGGAGAACTTGCTGGTCACTCTAGTCGAGCAATGTCGTTATCCTGAATGAAGTCATTCACAAGATGTGCACCATAAGAGCGCGAATTGTCGTCCATGGAGACGAATGCCTGGTCAATATGCTACCGATATGGTTACACTATTGGTCGGAGGATGGCCATCATATATCGGACAGCCGTTACGGCGCCTTCCACAGCCACCAGTGACGTACGTCGGCCGAACATAACGCCACCCCAAAAAAACAGGGAACGTCCACCTTGCTGTACTAGCTGGACAGTGTGTCTAAGGCGTTCAGCCTGACCGGGCGATGGCATGATTGAAGGCATATGCGACATTCACGGATGAAGAGAACGTGATGCCAATTCTGAGCGGTCTGACTTTTAGTGCACATTTTGGTACAATGACTGCAGTGTACAGACACTGTAACTCTATTTAGCGGGATACTGTTCAGCAACAACCCCACAAGTGTTGGCTCAAATGGCTCTGAGCACTGTGCGACTTAACTTCTGAGGTCATCAGTCCCCTAGAACTTAGAACTAACTAAACCTAACTAACCTAAGGACATCACACACATCCATGCCCGAGGCAGCATTCGAAACGGCAACCGTAGCGGTCGCTCGGTTCAAGACTGTAGCGCCTAGAACCGCACGGACACTCCGGCCGGCCCCCCACATGTGATGCCACGTACTATGTCCTCTGTGGCATTGTAGTGAGAAGGAAGAGACTTACTTCTCTGGTTCTGTATCACTAACCTGGTGTCCTGCTGCTTCGGTAGACCCTCGTCGCACAGTAGTAGCGGTCAGGCGCCAGGTTAAATGTAAGTTGTCTTCCTGCTGAAGTGAAGTGTTGCGGGAAGCCTGTTGTTAAATGTCAACAACGTTTAGCACCATACTCGTTTTCATAAAGAAAATACTTTGACACACACACGTTATAGAATTTCCAGTATGGCAGCTCTGGGCTACACCGCTATATTCAACCCTTTACAACACATTAGCACATTTCTCACTTTCCATACTCGTGATTTACATTGCCCACGACACGTGTCGTTTATTGGTAACTAACCTTCACTTTATCTGATGTTTAACAGCTGGAATATTTACTCGCGACCGTTCTTTCAGAGCCACCCCGGTTACTCGACCGTGCATTACAACAATATATATATATATATATATATATATATATATATACGCAAACTTTCATCCAATGGGTGTTCAGAGCGCTGTTGCTTTCAGGCAATGGGTGTTCAGAGCGCTGTTGGCAGACGGATCTGACGTCACTTTTGCGGACATTGTGACGGAAGTTTGGCTAGGAACACTGTCTCAGATTGTAAGATCCTACTCCCGAATAGTCGGGTCTTGTCCCTACTAAGGTTGCACAACATTACCTCCTGTGATATTATCATTAATGCTTCTTGCTGACACATAGTTGCCAGATGCCTGGCTTCTACTGAGCATTGCAGATCTCATAAATGTGCGTGATACCTGGCCTAAACACGTGAAGGGAATGCACATATGCATTACAATTTGTATGGAGTGTAGCCATGTATGGGAGTGAAACATGGACGATAAATAGTTTAGACGAGAAGAGAATAGAAGCTTTGGAAATATGGTGGTACAGAAGAATGCTGAATATTGGATGGGTAGGTCACGCAACTAATGAGGAGGACTGAATAGAATTGGGGATAAGAGAAATTTGTGGCACAACTTGACTGGAAGAAGGGATCGTTTGGTAGGACATGTTCTGAGACATCGAGGGATCACCAATTTAGTACTGGAGGGCAGCATGGAGGGTAAAAATCGTAGAGGGAGACCAAGAGATGAATACACTAAGCAGATTCAGAAGGATGTAGGTTGCAGTACGTACTGGGTGATGAAGTAGCTTGCACAGCGTAGAGTAGCATGGAGAGCTGCAACAAACGAGTCTTTGGACTGAAGACAAAACACACACACACACACACACACGTCTCTTTCTAAAGGCACTACATTTATTTCTACTTTGGACGGTGACTATGATGTTGCTTTTGTTTTCCAGGCAGTTTATATGAAATTACGAGTGACTCAAATGTGTAAATGCTCTCGTTACAAAATCCGCTTGATTGCTTTCAGAACACAAGGCTCAGAAGGCTGGAACAAAATATCGCCTTGGCTCTTATTACTGTAGCTCCGCCTTTCATCACAAAGAAAAAAATCGTAAGAAAGACGCGGCAAAATAGAAGGTGCTGTGTTCGGCCGTGGCCTCGAAGAAGGGATGCAGAAAGGGACGGTTATTCCTTATTGATGAGGCTGGAGGATCCACTACAGTTTAAAATTTTGTGAGAATCAACGCAGATTGTTTCGCCCTGCTGTGATCCTTCGCTAAGCCAAATATTCGTCTAAGAGAGACCATTATAAGGGAAGCAATTTCGCCAAGAAGAAAGAAAGACTTTGATCTTGTGTAGATATTTTTCCTTACGACTGTTCAACTATATTAACTGAAAATTGTCATATTTAACAGTTAAATTGCGACTTCTGGCGAATCATACAAGAGCTTGTCTTTCGCGCATCGTATTTAGTTTCGAGTCTGCCTAAACCGATAACAGATGTATGCTGTGAAATCCGTAACCCTTTCAGGGACAAGTATTTGAGGTTACTTGTTTCCTGTATTACTAAATCATAAAACAAGTGAGAACTTTCACTTCACTTCTACTTTGTTACAGGCTTCAACAACTGAAGAGGAATGGCTTCGAGTCGGCCGCTGTGGCCGAGCGGTTATAGGCACGTCAGTCTGGAACCGCGCGACCGGTACGGTCGCAGGTTCCGATCCTGCCTCGGGCATGGATGTGTGTGATGTCCTTAGGTCAGTTAGGTGTAAGTAGTTCTAAGTCCTAGGGAACTGATGACCTCAGATGTTAAGTCCCATAGTGCTCAGAGCCATTTGAACCACTTTTTGAATGGCTTCGAATAGCAACAGCTTTTGATAAATTGTGTAACCGAGATAAAGCTTAAAATAATACTTACCGAATATTGCAGATACTTCACGCGTTAATTTTTGTGAGACGATCAACCTGCTGTACCGCGTTTCACTGGGCAGGAGCGAGTTACACAGTTCACACGGAACTTGGCGCCGTGCTCCCCACTCGATTGTCTGCGCACGCGCGAAGCACCTGTGTACGAGTGAGGTTCGGATCCATCCTACTGCGCCTTCTAGCGATCGTAAGCGTGAATCTCTTGGAAGTAGTCCCGTCTACACGGTTGGCTCCCGCGGAAACAGTGCATCATGGGTAAGCTTGCAAGCTCACACGTCATGTGTAGAACGGGAGCTGAAACAACGGATCTGTGCGTTAGCTAGGTTGGGCTGCTGTGGAAGACAAAGGAAATGGCGGGAAGAGTTGATCTGTGCTGTAAAGACTGCTTAATAAAAAGAAAAACTTACTCTCTCATTAAGTTACTGTTAGCTGAAGATATATCGACATGACTGGTATAATTATTTATGAATGAATAAAGAAATGTAGTCAGGTTTACCACCGTTAATACTGGATACGGGGTCCACCTATTACGCGACCAAGTGTCTTTTATATGTGTAAACCCAAGAAGTTTTCATCACCTTTTTGATACTGTCAGTAGGTATTCTTTACTGGTACCTGCAAAATATGGGTGTCTCAACCGGCAGTTATGCTACGAACTGCAGGCCTGAAGGCCAGTTTGCGGCTGCCTCAGTTTCGCCCCACTACTGGGTCACGCAGGGCCCTCGGCAGTCCAGCGCACGCCGGCAGCGCGCCACCTGCACCACTGAGCGGCCCACCCAGGAAGCAGGGCCACTTGCTGGCGGCCCGTCTGACACCTCCCAGAGGCACAAAAAATTTGGTCTTCAGTATTTTGCGTAATGATGGAACGAATTTAAGAACTAAAACTCCAGTCATAGCCACCCATCAAGAGGCATTTTCTTTAAAAGTTCAACACAAACACGTATTGAAGTTAAAAACTATGTTTTGTCTCGGGGCTCTGTAACTGATGACGCGCAAAGAACCCAGTTCCGTCACCAGTATTTGGCGACTTCCAACAAACTTTGCACATAATTCCAAAACCTTTACGAAACTTTCTCTCGCTAACCCCCACCCCTCACCTGTGGTTCCCTTCCACCCTCCCCCCCCCCCCACACACACACACACACAAAATTATCGAACCAGAAAAGTTTATGACTTACTACATTTTCGCAGTAAAACTTAAGCAGGAGACACAGTGTCTTTAATTTGCTACTTGTCTACTACCTACTCTGTTGGCAGCGTGGTTTCCTGGCAGTATCAAGACACACCAGCCAATGACTTCCAAAATTACATCACTGTACCCCACATTATTAAGGACATACGACGTCATAAATACTGAGGTGCGCGAAAGACCTGCTTTTGCTAAAAATGGAGCTCAAATTCCCCTAGCTTTATCACTGGTGTTTTACAATGAGAGCACTAAACGGCCTCCAACAAACGTTGAGCTTAATTTCAAATCGTTGCCAAACTTTTCCTCACTTCCATGATTAACGCCGAATATTTAAGATATTAAGTCATTTGCAATGTAATGAGATGTTTTTAGCTGTTTTATAGTTGAGAGCTCGACTCTTTAAAGAACCGGAGGTTCCCTGGTTACACGTGAAGAGCTGGACAAAGTGGGATGCGTTCGCTGACATGTCTGGCTAATACCATCTCTTAGGATTCCTGCTAAGTGGTGTGCTTGCGGTTGTTCCGTCTACTTGTTTAAATTTTTCTTTTTTAGCTCATGAAGAAGACGACTGGTTCGGTGGTCGAAATATCCTGCATCAATTGGAAACAACATCGCCGAAGATCTGGAAGCACAGATTGTATCACTGACATTCACAACAAGGCCCACAGAACGGAAACTACAAACCTATTCACTAAACTATCGACACAATGCTAAACTGTATGTTGACAGGAAAAACGTGTTTAGCGTTACCGCAAAATGGATCGACTTCCAAAACCAGAGCAGGCGACATTGCTGTTGCAATCTACGTGGTAGGAAATTCGTCAAAAACCCCGCCTCTCAAAAGTCATGACTACATAAACAATATCATCGTGTGCCCTCCTAACGACGCGAGTTAAGACACACAGTCACACACACACACACACACACACACACACACACACACACACACACACAGGATGAGTGGTTTGCGGGCCTCCACCCGACCATGCCAGATTCTGTCCAAATTTTCTGTGCAAGTTTTCTGACCAGCGAAAGGCAGATGAATTCCAATCAGGAACAACTGCCAAGATGAGAAACATAGAAGTAAATATTCTCGGAGTAACGAAGCAGCTTAAATCACTTAATAAAGGCAAAGCCTCCGGTCCAGACTGTATACCAGTCAGCTTCCTCTCAGAACATGCTGATAAAATAGCTCCCTATTTAGCATTTATATGCAACGACTCGCTCACAGAAAGATCCTTAACTAAAGACTCGAAAATTGCTCAAGTCATACCAATACCCAAAGAAGGAAGTAGGAGTAATCTGCTGAATTACAGGCCTAAATCACTGAAGTCGATTTGCAGTAGGGTTTTGGAACATATGCTGTATTCGAACATTAAGAAGTACCTCGAAGAAAACGATATATTGACACATATTGAGGACAAATTCAGAAAATATCGTTCTTGTGAAACACAACTAGCTCTTTATACTCATGAAGTAATAAGTGCTATCGACAGGGGATGTCAAATTGATTCCATATTTTTAGATTTCCAGAAGGCTTTCGACACCGTTCCTCACAAGCGTCTTCTAACCAAACTGCGTGCCTACGGAGTATCGCCTCAGTTGTGCCACTGGATTCGTGATTTCCTGTCAGAAAGGTCACAGTTCGTAGTAACAGACGGAAAGTCATCGAGTAAAACAGAAGTAATATCCGGCGTTCCCCAAGGAAGTGTTATAGTCCCTCTATTGTTCCTGGTCTATATTAACGACGTAGGAGACAATCTGTGTAGCTGTCTTAGATTGTTTGCAGATGATGCTGCAATTTACCGTCTTGTAAAGTCATCATATGATCAAAACGACTTCCAAAATGATTTAGATAAGATATCTGTATGGTGCGAAAAGTGGCAATTGACCCTGAATAAAGAAAAAGTTGAAGTTATTCACATGAGTACTAAAACAAATCAGCTAAATTTCGATTATGCGATAAGTCACACAAATCTGAAGGCTGTAAATTTAACTAAATACTTAGGGATTACAATTACGAATAACCTGAATAACCTGAATAGATAATGTTGTGAGTAGAGCAAACCAAAGACTGCGATTCATTGGTAGGACTTAGAAGGTGCAACAGTCTAGTAAAGAGACTGCTTACACCACGCTTGTCCGCCCTATTCTGGAGTATTGCTGCGCGGTGTGGGATCCGCATCAGGTGGGACTGACAGATGGCATCGAAAAAGTACAAAGAAGGGCAGCTCGTTTTGTATTATCGCGAAATAAGGGAGACAGTGTCACAGACATGATACGTGAATTGGAGTGGCAATCATTAAAACAAAGGCGTTTTTCGTTGTGACCGGATCTTCCCATGAAATTTCAATCAGCAGTTTTCTCCTCCGATTGCGAAAACATTCTGTTGGCACCCACCTACATAGGGAGAAATGATCATCACGATAAAATAAGTGCAATCAGGGCTCGCACAGAAAAATTTAAGTGTTCGTTTTTCCCGCGAGCCGTTCGAGAGTGGAACGGTAGAGACACTGCAGGAAGGTGGTTCATTGAACCCTCTGCCAGGCACTTTATTGTGAATAGCAGAGTAATCACGTAGATGTAGCTGTAGATGTACAAGTTTCTAGCCCACACATGAAGACTAGTAGGTGAACCATGATAAAAAGTAGCGGTGACACCTCAAAAGTTTTGGTTAAGTCTGGAGTGCTGTATTTCAGTGAATAATTCTGATAAAACTGTAAAACTTGCCACAGTGGTTGGACTGTTTATATTGTGCACACAACCTGTAAGTTTTGTGTAATCTGATTCACTGATTTTGTTCCAAGCGTACTCGTAGATAAATTGTCGCCACAAAGTTTCCCTCATGTGGAGGCGCCTCCCCGCCCCTCCAGCAGTGGGGGAGCAAAACCCGACTGACACAATTGTAGTCGCCATGCTCTAGAGCCGCCTGCTGGCAGTGGGAGACTGGACTGGAGCAGCTGTCCAGAGACTGGAGAGACCGACTGTCGGCCGTCCTCTGGCTGGCTGACGTCTGGAACCGCAGAAGGCGGCCCCCACACACCTCGTACTGTTTATCTGACCTTGTGTCGTGTATTTATAGGAAAAGCTTCACGATAATGTCTGCATTGGTAGAAGACTGCGGACTCTTCCGCCATTCGATTCTCCATGGAGGGGACTGCCAATGGGGAGGCGAACATGAGAAAAAGATTGGATAGCCAGTGAAAGCATAATGCTCTACGAACAGGGGCGTTAAATGTCAGAAAACTGAGTGTAGTAGGGAAACAGAAAATGTAAAAAGGAAATGCTAAGGTTCAGTCTAGATACAGTGGGGGTCAGTGAAGCGAGATAGAAAGAGGGCAAGGATACCCTGTCAGACGAGTGTGGCTGATATCAACAGTAGTATAAAATAGTATAACAGGGGGAGGATTTATTACAAGCAGGAAGAAGGTAAGGGAGAAAAAGAATTTCTGTGAACATTTCCGTGGTAGGGTTTCTTCTCATCAACGTCGCCAGCAAACCAACACTGACAACAGTCGTCTGTTTCCTGGAAGATTAAAACTGTGTGCCAGACCGAGACTCGAACACGGGAACAGTTTTGCAGAAGGGCTTCTGTGAAGTTCGGAATCTGTGAGGACGGGTCATGAGTAGTGCATGTGTAGCTCAGTGCTGGAGCACTAGCCTGTGAGAGGCAAAGGTCCCGAGTTCGAGTCTCGGACCAGCACACAGTTTTAATCTTCCAGGAAGTTTTATAACAGTGCACACTCCGCTGCAGTGTAAAAATCTCATTCTGGAAGCAATCATTCAGGTGTACATGCCGACGTCTCAAGTTGAGGATGAAGATACAGATTAAAGTGTATGAGGATAAAGAACGAGTAATAGAGTCTGTAAATGGAGATGAAAATCTAATATTCATGGGGAATTTGAATGCGGTTGTAGGGGAAGGAGTAGAAGAAAGTGTTATGGGACAGCCGGCCGCTGGTGGCCGAGCGTTTCTGGCGCTACAGTCTGGAACCGCGCGAGCGCTATGGTCGCAGGTTCGAATCCTGCCTCGGGCATGGATGTGTGTGTTTTCCTTAGGTTAGTTAGGTTTAAGTAGTTCTAAGTTCTAGGGGACCTCAGCAGTTGAGTCCCATAGTGCTCAGAGCCATTTGAACCATTTTTTTTTTGTTATGGGACAATGTGGGCTTGATACTAGGAACGAGGGAGGAGAAAGAGTAAGTGGGCTGTGCAGTGAATGACTCGTGAAAAACGTCGCTCAGCTTCGTGTCAGACGACGCGGCCCAAAGATGAGGTAAGCATATGGTTGGTTTCTCGGCACAGTATTCGTTCGAAACGTGGGTACCGATGGTGAGCCGTGAACTTTACGGTGCATCAGACGCCGTAGTGAAACACACTGAGACGTGGCAACGCTGTGGCTGTCTGTCACTGGTGCCATATGGGCTGACGTCACAGAGACAGTTGAGCTCAGGGTCAGTGGAGGCCGGGGTTTGGCGCCGTGGAGGGGGAGGGGGCAGTGGCCACTGCAGACATCCGCCTGCGATTAGGTTTTCGTCACCAGTCTGATTCGAACTTCCTTTGTCTTGCAGGGTCGACATAAAACCACTGGATCATCTGTACAGGATAGCAGGTGCGTGCGAAAGTGTAAAACATGTGGCAAATACATGTTGTGTACAGAAGGAAGTTCTTGATTCACTATTCGGGGAAAGCTACTAACCAAACAGACGCCAATTCAGAGAGATTCACACACTGCCAGGTGGCGAGGCATGAGAGGAGAACCAAGAAACACGCCGGAGGCCACACATATTGAACAAATTAGGCAGTTCGACCAAACCATAGTTATATGTCAGTATTCTGTATCACGCGCGGCCAAAGAGACTTGTGGCACAAGCCGTAATTTTATTTTATCCATTCGTTGCCTCAACGTGTAGATAACACGTAGGCTGCAGTCGGGCAACACGCTGCTCCTGCGCCGGTGTGCCGCCAGCGGTTCGGCTCGCAGCTCTGCCGACTGGCGACGCACGCTAAGGCGCCTTCGCTTCAGAGGACGTCGTAGCGTTGACTGACGCCACGGGCCTGGAAAAGGTGGGAGCGACTGAACCACGGCTTCATTCGCACATTGCCCGTTCGTCAATATTCCTACAGTTTTAACGAGCTTAGATAGAACCTGTACTCTGTATAAATATTTCTTTTAAATTTTTGACAAAGTGCTAAGAATTAGCTAATAAATAAAGCTGAAGCATGATAATTGTATAGTACGCAGATCAAGAAGTAAGCAAGTAAATAAACCTGGCAATTACTTACAGATCTTCAAAATTAAAAATTTACTTGATTTTTTCTCAAGGTGCGTGTTGTTCACCAGGATAGGAATTTAAAAAAAAGTACCTAATACAAGAAGTTAACATGGATGTTCCAGACAATTATGCAAGACTGTACTTTCAGGCGGCAACGGCCTCGCCGCAGTGGATACAGCGGTCTCCGCGAGGGCGCCGAAGTTAAGTGCTGTCGGGCGTGGCCGGCAGTTGAGTGGGTGACCATCCAGGCCGCCATGTGCTGTTGCCATTTTTTGGGGTGCACTCAGTGCCGTGATGCTGATTGAGGAGCTACTCGACCGAATAGTAGCGGCTTCGGTCAAAAATTCCATCGTGACGACCAGGAGAGCTGTGTCCTGTCCACACGCCCCTCTTATACGCGTCTTCATATGAGGATGACACGGCGGTCGGATAATCCCGATGGGCCACTTGTGGCCTGAAGACGGATTGCTCTTTTTTTGCACTCTCAGCTGGATACATAAAAAGATAACTGAAGTAGCACAGAGTTCTTCAGACTTTATGTAATAAGCATTCGAAATGGCTTGCTACACCATACACAAGTGAACACAGGGTAGAAGTAAAGTTTGGAATGTTCGTTTGTGTTTTGCATAGCTGGCTTAGTTTCGGTGCGCTGCGTCGTTACTTGCAGTATTTGTATCATCAACCTCACAGTTCCTTGGCCGGCCGAAGTGGCCGTGCGGTTAAAGGCGCTGGAGTCTGGAACCGCAAGACCGCTACGGTCGCAGGTTCGAATCCTGCCTCGGGCATGGATGTTTGTGATGTCCTTAGGTTAGTTAGGTTTAACTAGTTCTAAGTTCTAGGGGACTAATGACCTCAGCAGTTGAGTCCCATAGTGCTCAGAACCAACCACAGTTCCTTGGTGCGACAAATAAACACGATATCTTAGAGTAACAGCGCTGTGTTAGGAATAAACACTGCAAAGTTTCACTGACGCGTACGCCCTGCACAATGCGTGTTATGAAATTAGGAGCAGCCAAGCGCACACTGTACACTTTGTAATGGAACATCTGTTATACCACGCACAGAAGGCGGATACCACTGAACAGTTAAAACCAGGCAGATGACTCTGTTATAAAGGGCGTGCACGGAAGTGTTGACTCTCTACAGCTCACGTAGCACATAAAACACTCTACTGCGCAAATAACAGTGCACCATAAGAGAGGAAGTAGTGAAATGGCGACGCAACAGTCAGTACACGGTACGTGAAGGTAAGGAACATTAGACGCAGTCACGATACACACAACTTCCGTGCGTCTGGCTTATTCACTTTATTTATTTATTTATTTATTGTTCCGTGGGACCACATTAAGGAGAAATCTCCATGGTCATGGAACGAGTCAATACATGAAATTATAACATGATTGTAGAAACAGATAAAATGAAATATAAAAACATATTCAGGCGACAAGTTGTATAAATAAAGAAAATCAACAATGTAACACTGGAATTTGCTTAATTTTGTAGCTCTCCCAGGAGCTCCTCGACAGAATAGAAGGAGTGAGCCATGAGGAAACTTTTCAGTTTAGACTTAAAAGTGTTTGGGCTACTGCTAAGATTTTTGAGGTCTTATGGTAGCTTATTGAAAATGGATGAAGCAGAATACTGCACTCCTTTCTGCGCAGGAGTGAAGGAAGTGCATTCCACATGCAGATCTGATTTCTGCCTAGTATTAACTGAGTGAAAGCTGCTAACTCTTGGGAATAAGCTAATATTGCTAACAACAAACGACATTAAAGAAAATATATACTGTGAGGGCAGTGTCAGAATTCCCAGACTATTGAATAGGGGTCGACAAGAGGTTTTCGAACTTACACCACACATAGCTCGAACAGCTCGTTTTTGAGCCAAAAATACCCTTTTTGAATCAGAAGAATTACCCCAAAAAATAATATCATATGACATAAGCGTATGAAAATATGCGAAGTAGACTACTTTTCGTGTTGAAATGTCACTTATTTCAGATACTGTTCTAATGGTAAATAAAGCAGCATTTAGTTTCTGAACAAGATCCTGCACATGGGCTTTCAACAACAGCTTACTATCTACCCGTACAACTAGGAACTTGAACTGTTCCGTCTCGCTTATAACATGCCCATTCTGTCTGATCAAAATATCAGTTCTTGTTGAATTGTGAGTTAGAAACTGTAAAAACCGAATCTTATTGCGATTCAGCATCAAATTATTTTCCACAAGCCACAAACTTATTTCATGAACTACATTATTTGATAATGTTTCAATATTACACACAAGATCCTTCACTACCAAGCTGGTGTCATCAGCAAACAGAAATATTTTTGAATCACCAGTAATACTAGAAGGCATATCATTTATATAAATAAGAAACAGCAGTGGCCCCAGCACCGACCCTTGGGGAACGCCCCATTTAACAGTGCCCCATTGGGACTGAACATCACTACCACTCTCAATATTGCGGAGAATTACCTTCTGCTTTCTGTTCTTAAAGTAAGAGGCGAACCAATTTTAAGCTACTCCCCTTAATCCATAATGGTCTAACTTCTGCAGTAATATTTTGTGGTCAACACAGTCAAAAGCCTTCGTTAAATCAAAGAAAACATCTAACGTTCGCAACCTTTTATTTAATCCGTCCAAAACCTCACAGAGAAAAGAGAATATAGCATTTTCAGTTGTTAAGTCATTTCTAAAACCAAACGGTACATTTGACAGCAAATTATGTGAATTTAAATGCTCCAGTAACCTTGTATACACAACCCTCTCGATAACTTTACCAAACACCGATGGCATAGAAATAGGTCTGTAATTGTCAACATTATCCCTGTCTCCCTTTTTATAAAGTGGCTTCAATACCGAGTACTTTAATCGGTCAGGAAACCGACCACTCCTAAAGGAAAAGTTACAGATGTGGCTAAGTACTGGGCTAACATACATAGAACAATACTTCAGTATTCTGCTAGCTACCCCGTCATATCCATGAGAGTTCTTGGTCTTTAGTGATTTAATTATTAGCTCAATCTCCCTCTTGTCTGAATCATGGAGGAGCATTTCAGGTAACAGTCTCGGAACACTTTTGTCTACGAGCGCTATACGATTCCCTGTTGGGACTAGATTTGTAATTAGTTCACCTGCTATATTCAGAAATTGATTATTAAATACTGTACATATATGCGACTTATCAGTAACATGGACATTCCCACTGCACACTGATTCTATATCCTCGACCTGTCTCTGCAGACCAGCCACTTCCTTTACGACTGACCATATGGTTTTAATTTTATCCTGAGACTTAGCTGTCCTATCTGCATACCACATACTTTTTGCCTTCCTAATAACTTTTTTAAGTACCTTACAATATTGTTTGTAATAGGCTGTTGCATTTAGATTATGACTGTTTCTAACGTTTTGATATAATTGCCACCTTGTTCTACAACATATTCTTATCCCTTTAGTCAGCCACGCAGGCTGCCTGTTTGTGCTAGTACCCTGTTTTGAACGTTCTAACGGAAAGCAACTTTCAAAGAGCACGAGAAAAGTCTTGAGGTAAGCATTATATTTATCGTCTACTGTATCAGCACTATAAACATCTTGCCACTCTTGTTCCTTAATAAGGTTTACAAAGGTCTCTACAGCAACTGGATCAGCTTTCCTAAAAAGTTGATAACTATATTTAACATGTGTTGCAGCGTAAAAATCTTTTAGAGTTAAAATTTGTGCATCATGATCTGAAAGGCCATTCACCTTTTTGCTAACAGAATGCCCTTCTAGTAATGAGAAAGGAACAAAAATATTGTCTATGGTTGTTCTACTGTTCCCTTGCACTCTCGTTGGAAAGAACACGGTTTGCATAAGATTATATGAATTAAGGAGGTGTACCAGCATCCTTTTCCTTGCACAATCACTTATACAATTAATATTGAAGTCACCACATATAACTAACTTTTTGTATTTCCTATAAAGTGAACCAAGAACCTCCTCTAGCTTTAGCAAAAATGTTGTGAAATCGGAGTGTGGGGATCAATAAATAACAACAGTAAGAAGTTTAGCTCCACTAAATTTAACCACACCTGCACAACATTCAAACACCTTTTCAGTGCAGTACTTTGAAACATCAATTGACTCAAACAACAGAACCTTCTTCTTTATCTTAGACTTTGCAACTGTCCTAGCCACCGTAACTGCTGAGGTCTGCTGCATACTTCCTACATCTACAGCTACTAGAGAGTCCTCTCCACTAGACTCTGACAGCATGAAGGGAAACCACTCACAACGCACCACAGGGGTGCGTCAGGTGGACCTAAAAAAGCGACCTAAGTTGTGTCACACCTGCGTGGCGTATCTCGAGCTACGCCTACACTCGCCGTACGTGGCACGTACCCTGATTCGAGATACACGTACCACTAAAACCGAAAGTCACCTATTGTGAGCTACGTTTTCTGTCTTGTCTTGGTATTCGCTCATGTGTTGAGACGACGTCTTAACTAGAGTGCAGTTTACGGATGGTTCTGGTTCAAAATGGTTCAAATGGCTCTAAGCACTATGGGACTTAACATCTGTGGTCATCAGTCCCCTAGAACCTAGAACTACTTAAACCTAACTAACCTAATGACATCACACACATCCATGCCCGAGGCAGGATTCGAACCTGCGACCGTAGCAGTCGCGCGGTTCCGGACTGCGCGCCTAGAACCGCTAGACCACCGCGGCCGGCGATGGTTCTGGAAATGGCGTTCAGTGTGCCATGGTGTGAGCCAGACCTAAGCTCTAGTGTGCCACGGATGGACTGTAGTTCAGGCAGCGGTAGCGACGATGAACTGCTGTTGTTATAGTCGGCAACTGCTGTTGTTATACTCGGCATCAAATAGAATTCTGTTCATCCGGTAAACGTTAGAACAACAGTGTATGGGGAATGTCACACCCTAGTGCAAGATTTACACCTTGACGATGGAAGATTGAAAACTTTATTTTAGAACTAATGGAAAACAGTTCAGTGGAGTTTTATCACTCACAGGCAGTGGTATTAAAGAACAGGACACACATTACAGAAAATCACTACCTCCTGGAGAACGGCTAGCTATTTGTCTAAGGTAAGAACTCCTTGTCCATAATGTCAAAATTGAAATATAGCCTTTTTGTGAATAAAGTTGTAGGTAAGAATTCCTTGTCCGTAATGTCAAAATTGAAATATAGCCTTTTTGTGAAGAAAGTTGTAGGTAAGAATTTCTTGTCCGTAATGTCAAAATTGAAATACAGCCTTTTTGTGAATAATGTTGTAGGTAAGAATTCCTTGTCCGTAATGTCAAAATTGAAATATAGCCTTTTTATGAATAGTGTTGTAGGAAATGGAGTAAAAGTGTATGTTAACTACAATTGAGTTACACGAGTGTATTTGTCGCCTATTGTGATAAGACAAAATATAAAAAATTATGTAGTATGTTAACAAGCTGCAATCACAAAAATAGATATTTTCAGTTTGAGTTTAAGGTTCGAAATTTGTATTTAGAATATTTAAAGTTTTTCTGTTTTTCTCAATAGTTTTGCACTAACAAATCAACATCTGTGTCTTATCATTTTCACGGTGAAGGATCTTTGCAATAGTTATTACGTGACCCTGATGAGTTGCCAGAGGAGGTACTTGGAGACAACAAGGGAGAGCGAGTCTGACGCAGCATCAGTGTTATGAAAGCCACGAATGAGTCAGTTTCACGTTCAGCTCGGTTTACTGCTTCTGAAACTTCTTTCTTTACTCCGTTTTGTAACCTTAGAGACAATATTTCCCACCCACATTGACGTGCTGCCAAAAAACAAATCTATTTCCTCAGGGACAGAACGAATAGCTTTATTTTCCTGCTTATTTTTCAAAAATTTCAGAACTTTGTGGACTCCTTTGGGTTTGTTCCAGACTGTGTTGACATCGTGGTCAGAGCTGACAAATTTGTCATCAGCAGCAGCGAAAGCTTCAGCGTTAATAGTATCGTCATCGTTTGCTTCTCAGCAAGTTGTGAGTCACCCATGACGTCAGGAATATTCCTGTCATGCCTGGAAAGAAATAATGTTAACAATCAAATAAATAATCACGTTCGCCGGGCGACATCCCTTCTGTTATTTACTTCCCAATGTCCCACCAAGGCAGTAATTGTTCCACACTGTACTTTAATGCAAGACTTCCATACTAATATCAGTTCCATGACGTTAATACTTCCGAGTTGTGATCTGGCAATGCGAACAGTAAAAACTCCAGTTCTTTCTCTTGCTCCCAGGTTTTCAATTTGTTGCAGTTTGATCACTGTTTGTCTGTCTCTTTACTATGGACATCTCACAGTTACTTCTATTCTGTTCTTATAACAGGTATCTCCCTACTGAAGTCTTGTACGATGCCATAAGCTTCCGCTACAGGGTCGGCATTAGTACTGTACCGTCGATTGTAAACGAAGTGTGTGACGTTTGTGGCGTGCAATGGAACCGTTGTACATGCTTACATCTCCCATCCGGGGCGCAGGTCGCCCAATGTGGCGTCGACTGTAGTAAGACCTCCACCGAGGCTGCCGGGCCTGCCCCGTAAGGGGCCTCCCGGCCAATGATGCCAAACGCTCATTTCATTTGATAACTCTGTATTCCAGCTTTGCGTGGTCGCAGAGCACTAGATACTTTCGCTCTTGATCAATTAATGGAGACATACTGCACAGTGAAGCACGCAGTAGCAGAACTGATTCAAACACGGAGCACGTGGCTTGTGGGGGTGCGGTGTGGTGCGCATGCGCGAGCCCAGATACGCACCTGCGCAGGCGTGGCTGGAGACTGGCGTGTCACGTGTCACGGTCGGACGCGGCGCCAGTCTGATTACTCTGCGAGGTCTTCCGGAGAGGTACCTCCAGATACGTTGCGCCGCCGTGAAATCATCTGCACGGTGCATGCGCGACACGCGAATTTTTGGCTAAAATAGTGCACGAATATTAAAACCCCCTTGTTCTTGCACTCACAAAATATAAAACTGACTTTGGTGAAATTTTCACCTGAAAGGATTTGTGAATTGTAATATAAATTCAGGAATTACATAGTTTTTTTTGTCCGGACTTTTTTGCTAAGCAACTACTGTCTTCGTAAGGGTTAACTTCGAGTTGTACATGGAATTTGTTTTTGCATAGTATTTACAAAAGTATTATTTCATTTATATTCCTGTCACGACAAAGTTTAAACTGACCACGTTAACGAATCAGCCGACTAAGCCGGTGGCGCAAGAGAGCGAGGGGGCTGTGAAACTGCAGCGCAGTGCGCATGCGCTGTAGCTCGGGCGGCTCCTCTTGTATGCTAATCTGAGGCCGTTTGCCGGCTGCGCAGACCGCAGGCGCCCCTAGCAGGCTGCCCGCCCCGAATGTCGCTGCAACGCTGATGTACGTTACGAACGGCTGTGCTTTGCACCCTGTACGTGAGTCGTGTTAGGCGAGAGAGTGGCTACTAAAAGAAAGGATGCAGTAGTCACTGAGTGTATAAACACACGACTCCAAACCAAGCAACTATTTCCTACAATGATATTGTACGAGACAGTGACACTTGTAACTACATATATTCTGCTCTTATTGCTGGTGTAACTGAATATAGGTAAGTGGTCCGAAACTGCTTCTGCGCATAAATGTGAAGATACGCCTGCCTCTCTACAGTCCCATCAGTGAAACACGTACCAGTGATGTGGTTTTCGTAGAGTCTGCACAGCGGGTTGGCACTTGAAAGCAGTCTAGTAACGATTTTTTGTTTCTGCGAGGGTTTTCGTCTGACGAGTCGTGTATATTGCGAAGAGTGATTACCCTGCGGTTTGCAAACGATGTTTCACCCTCAAGCAAAATCTTGTATAAAAACCGGGCACCACTCCTGTACAGCATTAGGAGTGTAACCGATTCTGAAAGTCATTGCCACGAAGCTGTTGACGGAGCTGAATGTGCGAAGGATGAAATTTGTTGGAAGGCGGGGATCGCAAAACACACCTTCACCTGACGCCTCGCTCATTCAGCCTGCCTTAGCCACTGCTAAGTTGTCCGCAGAGTTTCCTCTGAGCTTCTTTGTTAGTATTTTTTGTTCTTCACGCTTAAAGGTTCTAGAATTTTATAACCACCTGAATACGCAGTGTTGCCCGCGTATGTATTTGTTCGAGTCTTCTGTTAGTCTCCCCCTCCCCACCTGCCCTCTGACTGTGCATTTTCTCGTGTACTCTGTCTGTCCTCCTCCTCTCTCTCTCTGTCTCTTTGTCGATCTCTTGCTTCCCCCTCTCTCTCTCTGTACATCTCATGCTCCGCCCTTTTCTCTCCACGTCATCACGCGCACGCCAGTAGGAGGCTGGTGGTTCTGAACCCGACAGCATTTCTTTCCAGATTGTAACTGTTTGTACCAAATTTGGTTGAAATCGGTCCAGGGGTTTGGGATGAATTTTTACCTGTGGCTTGCCCACATATCCACATGTCGAATATATTTCACACATATTTAGCACGTATTGGTACACGCATTTCATCTGAATCTCTAGCGAGTTTAATCCTGCATTTTGATTTACACGCAGCTCAGTGTTTATGATGAATCCAGCACCAGCGATATTTCCGAACCGGGGCAAAAACTTGATGGTGGCGCCCCTGCACCCCACCTCCACCCCCTCCTTTCCAGCGTTGTTGTATCTCACATGTTTTTGTAGAGTTTGATATATAAAACATATATGTTCGTGGAAATTTAAGACATGTTAGTTGGTCTTCAGTGTGCCAAACTGCAGTGCCACGTTTCTTCCCAAAACATTTTTCTATCGCACGTCGCTGTATTTCGCTCAGTGGAATTTACACGTGTATATTTTGTAGTGGAAGCTATCAAACCTAGACACATCAAAAAAAGTTTTTCATCACCCCAGTTCCCAGAACTCCTGGAGATGGACGTTGACTGTAGATATTGTATCACAGACACAGTCCCTTTGACTAATCAGAGATGTCACTAAACCCGCCCAAAGATGTGAAACAACCATGGCTCGTTTTGTCTACAGTTCAAGCATGCCTTAGACGGTCAATACCGCTATTCGGCCGCGTCCGCATTGTTACTTTGTGCCAGGAAGGGCTCTCAACAAAGGAAGTGTCCAGGCGTCTCGGAGTGAACCAAAGCGATGTTGTTCGGGCATGGAGGAGATACAGAGAGACAGGAACTGTCGATGACATGCCTCGCTCAGACTGCCCAAGGATGTCCGCTACCTACGGATTATGGCTCGGAGGAACCCTGAAAGCAACGCCACCGTGTTGAATGATGTTTTTTGTGCAGCCACACGACGTCGTGTTACGACTCAAACTGTGCGCAATGGGCTGCATGAGGCGCAACTTCACTCCCGACGTCCATGCCGAGGTCCATCTTTGCAACAACGACACCATGCAGTGCGGTACAGATGCGCCCAACAAGATGCCGAGTGGACAGCTCTTCACCGATGTGTCGCATATGCCTTCAACCAGACAACCGTCGGAGACGTGTTTGGAGGCAATGCGGTCAGACCGAGCGCCTTAGACGCGCTTTCCAGCGAGTGTAGCAACGTGGAGGAAGAGGAGGAAGATTCCCTACTGTTTTGAGATGGCATTTGTCGGGTCGACGTACGACGCTGGTGGTCATGAAAGGCGCCGCAACGGCTATACGATGACGTGGATGCCATCCTCCGACCGATAGTGCAGCGATATTGGCAGCGTATTGGCGAGGCGCTCGTCCTCATGGCCGACAACTGGCACCCCCATCGGGCACATCTTGCGAATCCTTCAGGATAACGACATCGCTCGACTAGAGTGGCCAGCACGTTCTACACACACGAACTCTGGGATAGATTGAAAAGGGCTGTTTATGGACTGCGTGACCCACCAACCACTCTCACGGATCTACGCCGAATCCCGTTGAGGAGTGGGATAATCTGGACCAACAGTGCCTTGATGAACTTGTGGATAGTATACCACGACGAATACAGGCATGCATCAATGCAAGAGGACGTGCTACTGGGCATTAGAGGTACCAGTGTGTACAGCAATCAGGACCACCAGTTCTGAACATTTCGCTGTATGGTGGTACAACATGCAATGAGTGGTTTTCATGAGCAATAAAAAGGGTGGAAACAATGTTTTTGTTAATCTCTATTCCAATTTTCTGTACAGGTTTGCACCGAGGTGGTGCAAAACTTTTTTTGATGTGTGTACATTCAGGTCAGTGGAAATCAAAATGTCCTGTGGTGCCTTTCCTGCTCCCAGTCGGCCTCTTTGACATCCAAGTCCCCTTCAAATAAACACTCACAAATAATACTGGGTGGGATTATTTGTGACGGAAAGAATAAGAACTCTTCAGAAAACTTGCACTCTTCATTGCCTGTTAACTAATAACTTTCTCTTTTGTGTGACATAAAATTGAATACAGGTAACACAAAACCAATAAAGACTAGAGACAATCAATACAGTACACATTTCTTCAATCCTAAGGTTCCAGCATTTTCTTCGTCTGTGCTTTCCTTAATGCGAAAGAACCTATTACCTCATGAAAGTCCGCCTCATAGCCAATTTTATTGTCAGTGGCTAGGACTGGGAGGCCAGGCAGACGTTCCTCAATCACTGCCGAACGCAGATAGCTTTTAATTGTTTTCAGTTTGCTGCAGCTTCGTTCACAGCTTACTGATGTCAGCAGTGACGTGCAGTGCAGTGCATGCGTAAAGCTGCACTGATGTAAGGAAAAAACTACTTCCAGGAAAACCTTCTCGCAAGTCATGCTTGCACAGATGTTGTAACAGACGAACGCAATTGATTATTCATTAATTTTAGTCACTAACTTCTTGAATAGGGTGGGTTCCCGCCAAACATCAGCTGCAATCAAGTCTCTCGAATATTTTCGTATTGGATCGACTCACTTTTTTGCAGACCCTCAGTCTGCCACTGTGTGACCACTGAGGAAGGCGAAATTTTTATGTAGGCCGTTTGCGCTGACTACCCTTGTTTCAGTTTACGTTCAAATTTTGTCAACTGTTAATTTGATGTCTCTGAAAAACAGGTTAGTTGGGTCTAGTGTTCATGATTCGTACTCGCGGATTTCGTCGTGTTGCCTCCTCTTTCTGGAAGCTCGTTTGCTTTCTGCATCTACGTATACATGGATAATCTGCACATCACAGTTAAGTGCCTGGCAGAGGGTGCATCGAACCACGTTCACAATAATTCTCTATTATTCCAGTATCGAACAGAGCACTGAGAAAAACGATAACCTATATCTTTCTGTGCGAGCTCTGATTTTCCTTATCTCTGGAAGAATACCAGCCCAAATTGTGAAGTTGAGGATAAATATAAAATCCATGTTGTAGATGACCAACTTCATACTTTAATTCTGCGGCAAGAGAAGAGTCTTCAGTTTATTCCAGATCTTTGACAACATATGAATTATTTATTAGAGCTGTTACGGCTAGGCGTCAGCCGATCATCTTGTCTGACTACTTCCTTTTATGTTGGTTTTTGTACACTTTTGCATTAATTTCCACAGCATGTTGGATCCAACAAAAAAGCAATCAAGCTTCTGTACAACCCCAAATATGATGATAATGATGATGTTTGGTTTGTGGGCACTCAACTGCATGGTCGTCAGCGCCCATACAAAGTCCCAATCTTTACACAGTCCAATTCAGCTACTTGCACGAATGATGATGATGATGATGATGATGATGATGATGATGAAATGATGAGGACAGCACAAACACCCAATCCCCGGGCAGAGAACATCCCCAACGTGGCCGGGAATCGAACCTGAGACCCTGTGATCCTGAGGCAGCAACGCCACAAGACCACGAGCTGCCGACACAACCCCAAGTAGGCTAACCGTTTGTGGACACGATCGCGCAGAATGCAACCCCCAGAAATTTTAAGGAGTGTCACACACGTGGTACAAACTCTGCAAGCTCGTTCATTCTCATGATTCTGGATTGGACTTCTTTACATATGCCGACCATATTAGACGCATTATCGTAAGACTGATCACGACATTTTTGCACATCCGAACTATCGGCTTATAGTATTTCTAGTATTCACTTTTTGATGTATTATCCAGTCTCCCCGTCAACTTCCTTTATTTCACATCCAGTTTCTGTTATTTTTGTATAACGTTTCACTTTACTCATTTGTTGTGCATGAGATACATTTGGAGTGCAGTCAGATATGGTGGTGAAATAGCTGGTCTCCTTGATCTCATTGGTAATGGCATTTCGAACTTTGTTTGTCATTATATGGATGGTTTCATTTTGCATTGACTTCGACAAATAGGATACCTGTTGCCTTTTTACGTGATCTAACTGATACTTGATAGTAGGATTGAATTTGTCGAACAGGATTATGAAATTAAGAAAAGTTGCTTTACTAGTTTGAGGAAAATTTTCAGCGAGATGACTGCGTGTTTCTTCAGAACCTCTAAAGGCAAGACAGTTTGTGGCAAGATACATGACAGCGTTCGTTATTATGCGCAGAATATGTCTCCGCTTTCGATTTCTCAGAGTGAATTATTTTCGCGATCTCGCGGTCGATGCCCTGACACGATTTCATTTACATCAAACGGGTCTTCCATTTTATAAAATATTCTTAGTTTGTGAGGCTTCGTGCTCAGACAATCTCTCTGAAGCTTTTTTCCAATTCACGAGACCCTCCCTACACAGGGCTGATGTAGAAGAGCTGCCGTACAGCTTGCGATCAGTACAGTAAGCTCTGCATTTTCTGCTTTCGAACAAACAAGTCAGGGTCTTCCAATATTTTCCTGATTTGCCATTGTTCCCAGCAACATGTGATATGTCAAGTGACTACCTTTGCATTCAGTTTGCCTAAACATTGTTTTCTGGTTGTTTATCATTTAGTAATACAGCTCGTTTGCTGACGAATGACCTCTGTTGATTTGCAATTATTTCGTGGTCCGGCCATGTGCGTGGGTCCATTAGATTTATAATTCTGTCTTTGCTACCTGTCTGCAATAAATCAACAAATGCTAGCTCAGTGGCATGTTGCTCCTGAGATAGTACTGACGATGAAGTCTGTTTACCGTTATCTGAGACCTGAATCTTCGACTGTTCAGTCGAATTATCTTACTGTCCAAATTACAAGAATTGTTCGAAGTACCTGAAATCATAATATCAGAAGTATCAGAGGGGCTTGATGATACGTGTGCTTTGTGAAGCCATCTTCTCATCTTAGAAGCCGATTTATTTCTTTCTTCAATTTTATTCTTATTTCTTTTTCTGTTTTAAGCCCAGAAAGCTTGCTTCTTAGTGCATTCATCGTTTGCTCTTTACTACGTAAAAATATAAATTTATTTTAACTCTGACACAATCATGATCATGTTTGTGAGTTTTAATAAATTACAACACCAGTTTGTAAACCAGCATTTATAAACACTCCACAGATATGCAATACTGTGCGCCATTACGCCTATACTCCGGCCTCGCCACCGAGCAACCGTCTCTAGCCGCTCGCAGACGCGACTTCAACTCAAGGACTGACACTCCACTCCCGCTCACCCACTCCCACACTGTTAACTGCAGTGCAGTGTTTTCTTCAGTTTATGATCGCTGCACAGAGCGTTTGATAGATACTATGTAAGGCTACACCTATGTACCACTACAACACGTTCATAAGCATCTTGTCTTATCACCTGCATCCACTCATGCCCATTTTGCATTCCGACGGACTTGGGCAATTCCAGCAGGACAATGTGACACCTCACACGTCTAGAATTGCTAAATAGTGGCTTCAGGAACACTGTTCGGAGTTTACACACTTCCGCTGGTCACCATACTCTCCCGAGACGAAAAATTGTTAAGCATTTCTGGGATGCTTTGCAACGCACTATTCAGAAGAGGTCTCCACCCGTTTATACTCTTAGGGAGAAACAGCCTTGCAGTTCCCTCCAGCACAACTTCAGACAGTAGTGGAGTCCACGCCACGTCGTGCAGCGACACTTCTGCGTGCTGGCGGGTGCCCTACAAGAAATTCGGCAGGTTGTAAGGGAACAACTGTGTGAGGGGAAATGACAAGTTTAATGTCGCAATATATCTCACCAAAATTACAGCTTTTCACACATTTAACTCGCCAACATAAAAACAGCGTAATGCATAACACATCTTGCAAACATCAGAAAGTGATATAAGATTATACACAACAATGTTAAATGTTAACTCTCTGAAAGCACATTAATCCTAAATACAATATTATGGAAGTTTAATTCGAAGTTTCTTTACCTTAATCCTAAGCACAATAATATGAAAGTTTAACTTGACGTTTCTTTACAAAACTGTTCCTACACATACATTATGATATTCGTCAGTAGTACGAAAATCGTCCGATTCCAGTTCAAAGGTCGGTACTATTTAGGATGACACTCAAGTCTACGATGGATGGTTAGTCAAGTGACAAATTTGAGCGCAAGATTACCAAAAGCCGCTCGAGTTTACAGTGGACGCAAGCTGGTGAACCGACAAAGTTTACGCCTCTGCGCGCAGCATTTACCTTAAGCTGCGACGTGCTGCTGTCTGCTAGGCCGCCCTCTCACACTGAAATTCGTACAAAACTAATTTGGCCTTTGCTGAACTTTCCAGCAAAAACGTTCAATATGTTTCTCGTTATGTGAGAAAACATGTACTCAGCCCTAGTCTTATTATGTGGCGATATACACGCACATGGTTGGAGTAGCATGCATATTATAGAGCACTCTCAGTTCTCGCTACTTGGCTGGTTCGTTTCTCCACAGTTGGAGACAAACGTTGCCACAGCTGATTCTTTAGCTGGAGTGCAGCCACTGTGAACGCAGCGTCCACACAAATTTCTTCTCTGCATCGTACAGAGCGTCAAGTGCTCCGTTCTGCACTTGACACCAGATCAGACAACAGTCCCCCCCTAAAAATTTCTCTCTTGTCCTACTCATGGCAGAACTGCATCCCTCCACTAGGGTTCCTTTTTCACGTCGCGGCTTTTTTCAACCAATAGGAGCTTTCCTCTTATTTTGTACAAACACCTTCTACCAATCACAATGTCCCTTCTATGAAACTGCGTCGAAACACTAGTATTTTTCTCCTTCCTAGCGTGTTTCCGCCAATCGGACGTTTTGTGCCCTTTCTAGATGCCTAAAGTACATTGACATTTCCATGTCTTATACTCGCTGGACGAAAATGTGTCACTTGTCTTTGTTTGTATCCCATTAGAATTCCAAAAAGCAGTTTTCTAAAGCTTCTTCTATGCCCTTGAGCAGATGCCTCGTGCCTCGCTACAGGCAGGCCTCTGGCTTGAATCACCTGTTCCGGGGTCGCTGCCCTCCTTCCTGCCACCCCTTTAAGTGGTTTCCAGCGTAACTCCAGCAGTGCAGCATCACTACACCATTGCAGAGCTGGCTTTTCAAAACTAAAAGCGACTCGACTCGTGTTCCCTGTTCTACCTTCCGCTCAAATACACACATTGTATAGGAATTGTGTGTTAATTACAGTCGATTGGCTATCATCCGTTTTTGCATTACATATTGATAGGCAAATGTTCTAATAACTGCCGATTTACGTACAGTACAGTACAGTCCACATGTCACTGTACAGACGTGACGTGGTTCGGGCGTCACAGGCAGCTATCGAAGACCGCAGGAGCTGCTATTAGACTTGTCAGCGTCCGGTGGGGGGTGCTTCTAGACACCGTAGTGGACTTTGCATCCCAAATTGCGTATTATAAAACTGTACCGTTTCACGGTAACGGTACATTGAAGAATTGTAAAAACACGTCACTTTCTTTCAGATTTGTTATAATTGAACGTCATGTAAGGATGTATCGGCTGTTAAAGCCTTCATTAAAGTTTCGGTACGAAGGCTGAACTTGCAGCAGCACGTTCAGAGACCGTGAATAGTTACAATAGAAAGAAAACTGCCCCCGCTCACTATTTTTAACCTCAGTCCGGATTGCAGCCTGCACCACGCTAGTAACGAGCAGCCCTTAGTGGCTCGCAATCACAGTTTCCTTTACCTTAAATTTCTTTGTGACTAAAGCCCTTTTGGCATATTTATTATTTTATAAATGACATATAAGTACTGCCAGTCTTTCGCAATGATTCCGTACTTATATTCTGTACCATACGTTTTTAGTCATAATTCTGTGACCATCTTATAGACCATTCTTTGATTTAAATTCTGAGGAGGACGCTCCTAGCAATGTTGAAACCCGGATTATTCGTTAAAAATAGTGACCGAGGGCTGTTTTCTTTCTATTGTTCCAGCAGTTCATTGTCAGGCAGCGGTTATGAGCGCTGAGGTGCTGAGCACGGGCTAACTATGGGGATAAGTCGCGTCCTGCCACATCCAAAAACTGTTCTTCACGCCTTCACGTTTGTAAAAAGTTCCTGGGACTTCTCTGTTAAGCTAATAGAAGTATGTTCTGTAATATTTGATGTTGTATACATATAGCAGCTCTCTGTCTCTGTCTCTCTCTCTCTCTCTCTCTCTCTCTCTCTCTCTCTCTCTCTCTCTCTCTCAGCTGTGAGTTGTCATTGTCAGTAATTTACAAATTAAAAGTGAAACTCGCAAATGCAAATGTACATTCACACACACATTGATCATCTCGCAAACCAAATCATTATTGAAAATATAAATTATAGAACCAACTCACTAATTTGCAACACAATTAAAAGATGACGTAATCTGTAATATATGAAATGTAACTATATATAAAGTGTATAAATGACAATTTACGAGCTACTTCTTCTAGGCAGCTTCCTCCACAAACAAACGTCTCCAATTAAAGTGCATTTTTAACCACGAATATTAAGTTTTTCATCATTTTATTACAACAAATTTTTACTAATAGCGACTCGTTTTCTAGAGATCTTGATCGTGTTGGTGTTTTGAAACAGCATTTGCTCGTGGGACATCAGGTGGGTGAGCTGCTGCCTCACCTCGCCTCCTGGAGTGGCTGCCCGCCCTTCCTAACTGCAGACAAACTCCTGACACTAGTTCTTAGAGTTTCTATGAACAAGTTTATCTTGTTGAGACACTGTAATGAACACAGTCGAATGCACACGTTATTGGATTCACTGCTGGTTGGCTGCACCCTTCTTTTTTTTACTTTTAAATCTATAAGTCTTCTCACTTTCGCTGTTGATGAAGGCGTTTTAGCAAAAACAGTTGGCACAATTTTCTCAGTATGGTTCGGAGCTAATTCTTGCCAACATTTTAATCTCTCCTTTATCGACAGCCGCGTCCACATCAGTGCAGAACTTGTCACATTTCTGAAGGATGTAACTTTAGGTTGACGTACCCTGCAATCAAGTAAAACCGTAACTTCCAGTCAGCCTCCAGTGGAGATTACTGTTGTTGTTGTGAACGTCACGTTCACCTCGCGTGTTGTGACCGAGTGATCGCGAAAGTCGACAGACAACTCGTTTCGTCTTCCATACAGCCTGTGTCGTGAAAATGACATACATTCATTCTTTATTTTTATTTTATGCAGTCATATTGCGTGCTAATACTATTCAGAGCCAACCAGTTACGAGACTTCGTAACCGGTCACACAGCTACTAAAATTATTTCATTTATTCATTAATATTTTTAATTAAGACCCCATGCAGTATTACAACTATGAACAACTTGAATTTGAAAGAACACATAGAAAATGTTGTGAGGAAGGCTAACCAAAGGCTGCGTTTTATTGGCAGGACACTTAGAAAATGTAACAGACCTACTAAGGAGACAACCTACACTACGCTTGTCCGTCCTCTTTTAGAATACTGCTGCACGGTGTGGGATCCTTACCAGGTAGGACTGACGGCGTACATCGAAAAAGTTCAAAGGAAGGCAGCACGTTTTGTGTTATTGCAAAATATGGGAGAGAGAGTCACAGAAATGATACAGAATTTGGGATGGAAATCATTAAAAGAAAGGCGTTTTTCGTTGCGACGGAAGCTTCTCACGAAATTCCGATCACCAGCTCTCTCCTCCGAATGCGAAAATATTTTGTTGACATCGACCAACATAGGGTGGAACAATGACCAAGATGAAATAACGGAAATCAGAGCTTGTACGGAAAGATATAGGTGTTCATTCTTTCCGAACGCTATACGAGATTGGAATAATAGAGAATTGCGAAGGTGGTTCGATGACCGTAGCGGTCGTGCGGTTCCAGACTGTAGAACCGCTCGGCTATCCCTGCCGCAGCCGCCTGCAGAGTATCCATGTAGCTGCAGATGTAGGTGAGTTGCCAGCGGAAAACAAACACGAATACTACCAACATGTCTCTCTGGTACGGAAGCCTCGATGGTGCAGCTCCGTAGCTGGCAGCTCCTGGAGGCGAAGGCGACGTGGGCGTCGTAGCAGTGGCAACAGAGTGACATCCCGACTGCGGGAACGCGTTCGCTGCGGGCGTCTGGCCCAGGAAAATAGCTCAGAGTGCCCTGGTCGGGCTCAGCCTGGGCACTGGGCTGAACACTGGTCAGGCACCAGGACGCTGCAGGCGCTGCTTCCGACCGCAGAGAAGGCGTGCGGGGCCGGCGAGCACTGGCCGGCTGCAGCCCGGCCGCCGCTCGCCTGCTGTCTGCGGAGCCGAGCTGTCCCCTGCGAGACGCACGCCCGCACGACACAACTGTGTTGCCGGTTGCCGGTTGAGTAGGCGCTAGGCTTGAGACGGCTGCTACACTTCCACAGGCAAACGTGGACTGTATCCCCAATGTAATGTTTGCGAAATGAAACTGTTTTACGCCTTTTTCTCATTTTTCAGATTCCGTGCTGTTGCAAACCGTATTAGAAAATACTTAAAAGCTTTAGGGTGCTGTCGCAATTAAGTTTTCTTTCCATTCACTGCATTTATGATCCTATTCCAATTCTACATCTACATCCACATCCATACTCCGCAAGCCACCTGACGGTGTGTGGCGGAGGGTACCTTGACTACCTCTATCGGTTCTCCCTTCTATTCCATTGTTCGTGGAAAGAAAGACTGTCGCTATTCCTCTGTGTGGGCTCTTGTTTCTCTGATTTTAGCCTCATGGTCTCTTCGCGAGATATACGTAGAGGGGAGCAATATACTACGTGACTCCTAGTTGAACGTATGTTCTCGAAACTTCAACAAAAGCCTGCACCAAGCCACTGAGCGTCTCTCTTGCAGAGTCTTCCACTGGACGTTATCTGTCACCTCCGTAACGCTTTCGCGATTACTAAACGATTCTGTAACGAAGCGCGCTGCTCTCCGTTGGATCTATCTCTTCTATCAACCCTATCTGGTACGGATCCAACACCGGTGAGCAGTATTCAAGCAGTGGGCGAGCAAGTGTACTGTAACCCACTTCCTTTGTTTTCGGACTGCATTTCCTTAGGATTTTTTCAATGAATCTCAGTCTGGCATCTGGCATCTTGTCATTCCATTTTAAATCGTTCCTAATGCGTACTCCCAGATAGTTTATGGAATTAACTGCTTCCAGTTGCTGAACTGCTATATTGTAGCTTAATGATAAAGGAACCTTCTTTCTATGTATCCGCAGCACTTTACACTTGTCTTCATTGTGATTCAATTGCCATTCCCTGCACCATGCGTCAACTCGTTGCAGTTCCTCCTGTATTTCAGTACAATTTTCCATTGTTGCAACCACTCGATACACTACAGCATCATCCGCAAAAAGCCTCATGTTATCCGCAAGATGATTTATATATATTGTGAATAGCAACGGTCCTACGACACTCCCCTACGGCGCCCCTCAAATCACTCTTACTTCGGAAAACTTCTCTCCATTGAGAATGACATGCTGCGTTCTGTTATCTAGGAACTATTCAATCCAATCACACAATTGGTCTTATAGTCCATATGCTCATACTTTGTTCATTAAACGGCTGTGGGGAACTGTATCTTGCGGAAGTCAAGAAACACGGCATCTACCTAGGAACCCGTGTCTATGGCCCTCTGAGTCTCGCGAACGAATAGCGCGACCTCTGTTTCACACGACCGTCTTTTTCGAAACCCATGCCGATTTCTACAGAGTAGATTTCTAGTCTCCATAAAAGTCATTACACTCGAACATAATACGTGTTCCAAAATTCTACAACACTTGTTGTTCTGCTTGCATTTTGTTTTTCAAACTTACTACTGAACTACTGCATCTGTCCACTTGTTCTACCTCTGCTCAAACCTGACCACACACCATATCTTCAGGTTCAACACGGTGTTGTTCTAGGGAGCGTAGCTTTAAATGCCAACATTATGTATGGAGGTCCAATACTCAGCTGTTTTGCGGTACACAATTGACTGTACCTACTGGATGTTCACGTGACTCGGATGTGGGACGTTGCGACGTGCTGTAACAGTGGTGACAGTTGACGTGGCACCCGTCCTGTGGCAGCGCTGTGAGCGATCCGACGCCGTGTACCAAAAACATCGCTCACAGCAGACCCGAGTAAACAACTTACGATGGAGGAAAAGTAACATCGACCTACACAAAAGCGTAAATAGTGGAAATCAGCAACAAAAGTCTACGAGCTGCTCTCTGTCTGAGCAAATTTCGTTATAAGAAAGACTGATACCATGTGGCGTGTCAAGGATACAGGCTCTCCCGGCAAACAGACATGTAAGCCACTAAATAGAATGTAGCTGCAATAGATTTCGGTAACAAAACTGGCGACAATGCAGCGAATGTCTTGCGATTGAGAACTGCTCAAAAATATGAGAGCACGTCAACCTGCATGATACTGAACCAAATCAAGACTAAAAAATTATGTATTTTTGAAGACAAATGATGATAGTGTTAGGACAGCAACCAGCCACAAATTTACTTTCAGTTCCTTTATTCAGAGGGTACTGTTACCGGTTTCTAATCGTTGTGATTCATCCTCAGACGGTTTATACGCTATCTTTATGACATGTGGTGTGGTTTTTACAGATTAATTGTCTTAAAATATAAATAATACGTAATTATAAACACGCCACACACAGATGGTTGCGTTACAGATTTTCGTTGCATATGACTTACGTGAAACGTTGGTTTGGAGTGTTTGTTTACATAACATTCTTCCAACAGATGTAAATGCATTCCCACTGCATTCTTATTGTTGCACACGAAGGGACTCTTGGAGGTATTTACATCATGGATTACGTTTTTTTTGTAATTTATTATTTGTGGAAAACTGATTGTGATATGTTTTACTGAACAAATATGAAATACGTAACTGCATAGCAATGAATCCCCCAGCACCAAAACTGTGTGCACAGCCAAAGGTTCATACAAAAAATTGTCCCATTTGCACGTATGTTAACTCAAGAAACAGCCCTGCATACTTCATGAGCCGTAAATTAAAAGACCTCATTACCAAATACGATACATTTGAAAATAACTACGCCGTACATAACACACATGAACTCATAAACTTAATTAAAGATATCCACATTCCACCAACAGCTAAATTGGCATCACTAGACATAGTCAACCTGTACATGAACATCCCTGTCAAAGAGACTATTAACATTATAAGAAACAATCTGCTTAAATATAAGAAAATTTGTGATCTGTGAACTCTTAGAAATACTTTCACTTATTCTAGAGCATAATTATTTTAGCTTCAACAACAAACTGTACCAGCAATATGATGGTTTGGCAATGGGAAGTAGCTTAGCTGGGATATTGGCTGACATTTACATCAACCATATAGAACAAAAATTCTTCTCAACCAACCAGCACATCTCAAACAAAATAATCTACTACAGAAAGTATGTTTATGATACAATCTTGCTTTTTGATGGTACAAGCAATGAAATAGATACGTTAGGAGCAGATCTAAGCAAAATGCACAAAAATATTAAATTCACAGTTGAACATGAAACTAATAAAAGCATTAACTTTCTTGACCTGAAAATTTGCAATAGTAACAATAAACACCAAATTAGTACTTGCAGAAAACCTACCACCACAGATGTCAGTATTGGCTACTCATCTTCCCACCCCACCAACAAAAAATAGCATATTTCAGAACGATGCTACACCGAATTGAAAAAGTACCAATGAGTGACACAGACCAACAAAATGAAATCAATATAATTAAAACAGTTGCTTATAGCAATGGATATAAACCCACAATAACAGAAAAACTGCACAGCAAAATGCAGACAAAACCACAGATCCACTTCACAGCAGTCACTTCAAGCCAAATCAGTGTGCCACTGAAGCCAAACCTAAACATGCTACTCTGCCATACATAGCCCCACTTTGATACCAAATAGCAAACATTTTTAAAAAGAAGAAAAATATCGCAATCAGCTTTCCCACAAATAATAAATTACAACAAAAAGTAATCCATGATGTAAATACCTCCAAGAGTCCCTACCGTAAATAAAGAATATACAAACTCAAATGTGACACGTGCCCAAAATTCTACATGGGACAGACAGGCAGAAGTTTTGAAATTAGATACAAAGAACATATTGATGCTCTAAGACTTGGTAACTTGAACAAAACAGCATTTGCATATTGCTGAAGAAAACCATTCAGTGCGAAACATTGAGGACAACTTAAAGATTTTGCATCTAGCAGAAAAAAAGAGCCACTATGAATATATTACAAGAATTAGAAATACACACACACAAAAACAGCATCACAGACTATATCCTTAACGAACAAACAGACTTAGCTGACACTCCTTTCCTGAAAAATTTCCAAAAATTACTTTCCAGCCTCCAAAGCAAATAATATTAGTACACCTATCAGCAGATCAAGTAGCAAATTTATATGTTACTATATTTCTCATGATGCTAAATGTAATTAAATAATATACTATTTTACCTTTATAGTTCTATATACATGTATAAAAACTTTTTAATTAATTTAACAGTATCAACTCAAAAATTCAATGTCTCTGTACTAGTGTAAAAGGCATTACAGTTGTGTAAATGAATATATGATCCTTTCCAAACATAGGACATCACCATCAAATGTTAGATATATCATAGCGTCTGTGATACTCATATGATTGTAATCTCCTTGTATGTATCAAAACATGTGGTGCGTTGTAGAAATCTTCTGTGACAAATCCAAAGTGTTTAGTGAGAACAATTTACGTGTGCAACAAAAAGAATGCAATGGGAATGCATTTACATCTGTTGGAAAAATGTTATGAAAACAAACACTCCAAACCGACGTTATACGTAAGTCATATGCAACGAAAATCTGTAACGAAACCATCTGTGTGTGGTGTGTTTGTAATTATGTATTATTTATATTTTAGGACAATTAAACTGTAAAAAACACACCAGATGTCATAAAGAAAGCGTGTAAATCATCTGAGGATGAATCAAAACTATATTCTAAACCGGTAACATTACCCTTTGAATAAAGGAACTGAAAGGAAATTTGTGGCTGGTTGCTGTCCTAACACCATCAACATTTGTCTTCAAACAACAGCCACGGTCTCCATCATGTCATCATATGACAAAATTGCATTATGTATTTTTTCAATTTCAGTTTGCCAGGTCGTGTCTGCGATCTTAGTATCAGCTTAATATTATGCTGACAGTGCAATAAAGAGTTTGCTTACGGTTTATAATGCGTTGCTGGTATTCCTGTTTGCGCAACAAAGATGTAATGTAGAACGTATAGGTAAGGGACGCTACGTGTTCATTAAAGAAATCCGTAGCATGGAAAACCGCAGTATATCTAAAGCTGTTGGACGATATTCCACCGAAATAAGTATAACTCGCGGCAAAATTACCCTTAGAAACCGATATTAGTTCCATTTCCGCCACACTATAGAAAGAGTATGTACAAAAATTACAACCAGATAGCTAGGCAATTGCTTTTTTCTTATTTTTTCCGAACCAAACATAATTGCCCGTTTTTGTAATTTTGCAGAAATATACAGTACGGCGTTGCTCACGTCCAAGGACAGACTTTTGTGGTTGAGTGCTTTACATGAAGTGTACACAGATGTGTGAGCAACCTCTACATGCGGTAAGACGGATGACACTCAGAGGTTCAGGACATACCATTCACTGTGGGCACGCGCTGTCACAGCTGGAGTCCAGAGGACTTCCAGCATGCAGTGAGGTAGCCACAGAACGTGATGCTGCTTTCGTTAAGACCACGCCTGGAAAAATGCCTTCCTCCAGAATGTAGGCCACAATAGTTTTTCTGGTGCGACGCAATAGAAACACAGTATATTGCCTATGATTTTGCAGTCTTGTTAAGTGATTAGCAGAATAAAGCAGATTCATTGAAATATAATGTGTATGTAGTGTTAATGGTTATCTTAACTAGGTTGAGAACTCCTTTTTTTCCACGTGGCACCCATTTACCTTGACGCTTTTATAAGCTCGCCTTATGCATAGGTCTGTTAATAAACTTTCATTCAGCACAAAAAAATTTTAGATGTAACTTTACCTGTTTGTTGTCCGTCTTAGCTCTTCATAAAATTGGTGAATGCGCTCTGCAAGTGTGTAATACCTAAACTAAACTGAGCGTCGGTGGAACAGGCATTGAAGGTTTAACAGCACCGACCGACCGCCGTGTCATCGTCGGCGCACAGGCGCCACAGCACGCAGTTAAGGAGGGGCGCATCGCTCTCCAGGCCGCCGTCAGTTTGCGAGGCCTGAGCCGCTGCTGCTCGGGCGAGTGGCTCCTCAGCTCTGCCTCACAGCCGCTGGAGGCTCCCCGCTGGCCGACAGCAGCCTGCAGACCCGGGCGTCCAGGCAGCCGGGTTGCCAGCCGAGGCCGACAGTGCCTGCCCTCGGCGACCTGACGGGAACCGACGCCACCACTACGGCAAACCCGTTGGCAGGCCAGTAATACCGCTACTTCTAAATGTTCTCGATAGAACGCTGTTCACTATCTTCCAGTATACAGCTGCACAGGGCGTCTCATGGGAAATGGTGAAAAGTTTACGTGGTTGTTGTATAAACTAATTCGAATAAAATAATTCCATATAACATGTGTCCAATTTTCAATCGTTACAGAAACGCTGATTCTTCATAGCGATAAATTTTTATTTCATGCACTCGCATTCAATTTGCTATCGGTTTTCTCGAGTGACGTCACCAGATTTTAGTAGCTTCAACGCATTAATGTAGAGGTTGGAAAGTTGCTTATACGTGAAGAATGGTTGTAAATGTAACAGTGTTCTGTAGCTAGTGTCTTTGTCTGTGACATTGTTGTAGAAAAGGGAGCAAACGTGCGCGCTTGACGCTTTGGATGCGGCAAGGAGTCTCCACGCGCCAGCAGCAAGGGTGGTACCGTCCCACCCAGCTGGCCACTGTTCGACGCAGCGAGGGCCGCAGGACAGTAAGTAGGTAATTGGTAACTGCAATGGTATCGTGAAATATTGGTTTCCGTATGGCTAATGGGTGACAGAAGTTCCGTCCTACACGAGAGCCTAGGCGAGAGTTGCTCTTTCAAAGTTCTACTTAGGCATAGCGTACAACAGTCACCCAGGGAAAGACAATTGATGGTTGATCTAGTCGGGATCGCAAATATCGTCGATCGATTTGAACGAAGGATATTGATCTAGAGTTTGACCGAATTTTGGGTCACTAAGCTAGCGTGGCCGGTTTTTGTAGACCAGTTATGCAGTGTGTCTGCTTTGAGTTTATGCTGTTACATTGGAGATGTTTAGGGTACGCTGAGGTCAATTAATTTGCGATTGTTCTAGTTGTAAGCCCAGCAAAGGTTTAGCTTCGACATCGCACTTGGTGAATGTGTTACTTGTCGCTGGGAGAACGTAGTTATAGTTTATTGGTAGTCAGGGAGGTTCTGAGGTGACAGGCTGCCGTGCTCAGGAAAAGTTTCGCTTGATGTGAGGAAGCAGCTGTGTTCCGTATTTGTACTCAATAGAGCGGCAGTCAGTCGCGGAACTCGTCTGTTAGGGCGATTAGTGGCTTTCCTGGTGAGCGCAAGGCTTCGAAAGTCGTTGTGATTGCATTCTGTAGTGTTTCGAGGAACGCGAATTCTAAATTGAGCGTTTGCGATAATTTTGTGGATGGTATACGACGCACACTGTAAGGTAATTGATTGTTGAACAGTTTGCTGAAGTTTTAGTACGCTCTACTGCGATAGTGGTGTATCAAATGGTTCAAATGGCTCTGAGCACTATGGGACTTAACATCTGAGGTCATCAGTTCCCTACAACTTAGAACTACTTAAACCTAACTAACCTAAGAACATCACACACATCCATGCCCGAGGCAGGATTCAAACCTGCGACCGTAGCAGTCGCGCGGTTTCGGACTGAAGCGCCTAGAACGGCTCGGCTACCAAGGCCGGCAGTGGTGTATCGTATGTGATTTATGTACCGTCGAGTTAAAGTCTCAATCGGTGTTTAATGAAAGCCAGGAACCAGAAACTGCTCGGTTTACACTGAGAGAGCACAGCCACTGTTGCCCGTAAATGAGTGACTTTAAACAGCGAGGGTAAGTTTGTATCCTAGTGGAACGAACGCACGTAAAACGACAATATTCAATTGCCTCCTGGGTTGATGAGTGACATTTAATCTAAGGACTGTTAGTGGCAACTCTGTAAAGGGAACCAAACATCGAGAGATTAAGTCTTGCCCAGTATTCCTCAAAAAGAACGGAAAAGAAAGTATCAGCTAGGCACAATATATATACTTCAAGGAAGCTGAGGATTATGTAAATCAAAGACCTTATGCTGCTGTGCCAGGGAACGCTGGCAAAAGTAAATTAGATTTTGAGAAAGAGTCCCCCCTCCCCCCCACCCCCCATAAAAAGTATTCAGCACAGATTCACAACAACTGTTCATCACAGTAGGCTGAAAAAAATAAAGACTACGCCAACTTCCTCTTTTTGCAAACATAAATTTACCAATATCTCTTACTAAAGAGAATTCATATACACCACGACCATATACTCTCTTACCACAACAGGCACTTATATCCGATAATCGAACAGTTGGTGGCTGGAATAACGAACCTGATAACACAGTTACATCATTGAACAAACATAGTCTGGATCAATCTAATATACACGGTATGGTTGTTTCGATGGTATCAAAAAATGAATATTGTTCACGACAGAAATAGGATATACTCACGGTCTACTCATATGAACAGAACAGCGGATTTTTAAGTTCTCCAGTGGAATGCCAGATCCTTACATGCTAAGACAGAGTCGCTACTACATGAACTTTATACGAATGACTACTCTCACGCTGTTGTAAGTGAAACCTGGATTAAACTAAGTATGTCTATTACATGACGAGGATATCAAATGAAATCGGATGGAAAAGGTAGAGTAGCCATATTGATTAGTAGAAAAGTCAACTATAAACCAATTACCATACCACTACCTATCCCTGACTTTCAAGCAACAGCAGTAGAAGTAAGTACTAACAAATGCCAATATCTATTGCATCTGTATATCGTCCCCCAACATGTATGAATTTTGAACAACACATGCACACAGTGTTGCAATATATGCCAAAACCCTTCGTAATACTTGGGGACTTCAATGCCCACCACACAGTATGGGAGTTTCATAGGAATGATAAGGCAGGGGAATACATAATATCTAGCATTTATGATTACAGCATGATCATATACAATGATGGACCTGTAACAATAAACCAAGGCCCATGGATGAGAACAATGGCAGCGTATATAACATTAGCTTTTCCTAGTATGAACCAAATCACAGCGTGGTTTGTTCTGCAGGATACCATGCTATCAGATCATTTCCCTATAACTATGAATATAAAGTGCGAGAAGAGCAAGTGAGCATATGTTGCCAACAAATTGACCTGGTACATGAACCATGCGGATTGGTATAAATATCACCAAATTCTTGAATTACAAGTAAAATCAATATGAGAAAAAACAATCTTCACACAGAGCCTATATGCAGCTACAGAACAGCATATATCATGCAGCAAATAAATCCATCCCAAAACGACATTTATCAACAAAAGCAAAGTGACTGGGTAATCCATGGTAGAATGAAGACTGCAATAAAGAAGTACAAGACAGAAGGGTAGAGTTATGTGGATATGTTAAACAGCCTAACGTGAACAGATTTTTGCTCTATAAACCAACAGCAGGGAGAACAAAAAAAAATACTGAAATCCATTAAGAAGAGTAGCTGGATAAAATATTGTAGCAGTTTGACCAAGAATACTAAATCGTCAGAGATAAGGCAGAAGGTCGACAGATTTAGGAATATCGCCCCTGCAGTCAACAATATATAATCATATGAGAGGATAGAAGAATTCTGTGACCTTATTGCCCCACCAAGTGTTCGCAATAAGCTTATCAGGAAACAAGTGGAAACTCTTGCAACTCAACATGTGCTAACTACACAGTTCAGTATTGCCGAGTTTATGTCAGTAATCAAAGAGAGCCCTAACACTGCCCTTAGGAATGAATCAGATCACATATTTCATAACACAAAACAATGTTTGACAATGTCGTAGAATTACCGTACTTCTTCAAATCTATAATGGAATCTAGATGCATGAGGAATTGGTCCCAGAATGGAAGACACAGATCATAGTCCCTATATATGAAAAAGGGAAAGATGCATTACTAGCCACTTCCTACAGACGAATTGCATTGTCTTTCATGTGTTGCTAAAATATAGTAAAAACTAACAAAGAGGCAATTCGAATCATGGGTAGAACCTTCGTCCTTACTAGCTGGGTCGCTGTTTGGGCTCCGTGAAGGAAGAAGTCACATGGAATACATGTCAAAATTTGTCTCCTCCGTATCGGCTGGTCCTGGTGAGAGCAAACATACAGCGAATATTGCGAAAGCATATGATAATACTCAGACAAGTATACTATTAGGTACGTTACTACTTTTAGAAGCTCCACCTCAGTTTGTAGAAGGTATGTCGTCATTAATCAGTGAACGAAGTGCTTATGTTAGAAAGGATACTGGACTCAAGGTCCCACACTTGATGGACCATGGCTTACCACAACGACCGGTACTCAGCCCACTACTGCGTGCATATATACCTATGAAATGGTAGCGCCAATAGCTCAACAAGTTCGAATTATACAATTTCAAGGTGACAGTTGTGTATTTACTTCCCATGTTGTATTACAGGAAGTGATGAACAATCTTACATCATCGATAAAGAACCTGAATCAATGGTTTTGTGAAAATGGCCTGATGATGACACCTGGGAAATCTTCAGTAGTCACGTTCACCAGGAATGGTTATATACCAAGAAACTGTTTAATACATGCAGATGATAAAATAGTACAAGTTAAAGCACTTGTTCGGATCTTCGGAATGACATTGGGCAGCAAGCTTACTTGGATGACACATGTTAAAATCTTAATTGAAATCAGTGAGCAAATGCTTAATATTATTCGATCACTTACTACAGCTCCCACCAATTTGGACTTAAACCCAGATTGGATTACGGATGTATATACTACAAGTACACGACATGCAGAATGTTAGAGAAACTGGGCAGATTGCAATGCCAGAGTGTACGCACCTGCTTAGGAGTAGTGAAATACACACCAACAAATGCACTCCTGGTGGAAGCGCAGGAGATGCCCCTCCATACAAGGAGGAAGACCTTCGTGGAACGTTGTCGTAGAGAAATTATAACACTCACAGCATGCAATCGGTAAGATTTTACGACTGTACCGTCCTTCTCCAGGAAATTGGGGTAGAAAACTTTTTGATTTCATTCCGGCTTATAATTATTTGGCAGATGACTGCAAAGCTATTGCCACAAGTGCATGGAGGCCTGTTTACCAGTATCACTATTTCATAATCAGGGATCGCATCTCATTCCATATGATAGAGGGAAAGTCTGACTTCTTGCAGACAATTACGGCACTGCAAAGACAAATAGAGGACAGAAGGCAATGGGTAATCCACACACATCCAGGTGGGTCAAAGACAGTAGTAGAGGACAACACAGGATGTGCTATATTTAATCCACAACTGCAGATGTTCCAAAAATATAAATTACCGGCAACAACTTCTACCCATATGGCTGAAACAATCGCACTGTTAAAGGCTATACAGTGGTGATAAATGAAAAATACACATTCTATGGAATATTATCAGACTCTAAAAGTGTACTTCAAGCAATATCAAATATAAAAATCTCAAAAACCACCATTGAGTACCTACACCAAGCTCGTTATTGGTATTATGAATGGCTGAGAAAGTGGAAACAAATTGCATTTATGTGGGTGTAAGCCCACTGTGGAATCCCAGGCAATGAAAATACAGGTGAGTTAGCAAAGCAAATGAGTTAGAAAAGCAGGCTACGAGAAACTGAACAGCACGATACATCAAGCTTCCCTGTAACGAGTGTGGACAACTTATTCGGAACAGAGCACTCCAGTCTTGGCAGGAAGAATGGATGCAGAGTTCGCGATACAAAGGAGGCGACTATGTGCAAATACAACCACGAATTACGAAACCACCTTGGTTTGAATACGTTTGTGGACCCCACTAAGCCACATCCACATTAAATAGAATAAGGCTTAACCATGGGACATTTTCAGTGCATTTATACCGACTGTATACAAACAAAGCACCAGCTTGTGACTGTGACGATACTACACAGGGAGACAAACCAAACAACAAACAACTATAACTGAATTACGATTCAAGTTCAGTAAATATTAGAAAAAGTTTTAATCAGAATTTCATTCGACATATATAAAAAGGAATAATAACGTTCATAATTAAAAGATTATTTTAAAGTTTTAAAAAGATAACGATAATGAAAGCGTAAGAAGAAAGTGAGATCAGAGATCATCGAAGTTAATATTATCGCAGAGGTTCCTATCGCTATATCGATGGTTTATAGCAAAATTATAACTTTGATTGCTACGATTGGAATTCCTGTAAAAAAAGACGAGTTGGTATTTAAGTTATAAGGGATTTTATTAAATCGATACTTACCATAAGTGAGATTAGGCGTAGCTACGGTAAATATTGGGTACGTGCGTTGATGTGCATTGCGCTTTTCCTACTAATTTCACGCGCTCCGCTGTAGAATATGTTACCCATCGATATCGGTAGTTATCTCGCATGGTGGAGTTACTAAATGTCTTAAAGAGGTGGAAATAGGGTCAACAGAAGGATGGGATGCAACCTGTCGGCTTTGACCAATGACCTCACAGTTAATTCACATATTAATATACTTTCAAGCTGTAGATAATAAATCGGTTATCTTCCGTGGCATAGCGTCACCATCGTACATTGAAGGAACTGAATGTGTTTTTAAAAGACAGGGGTAGGCACTGTATGATTTTTGTCGCTTGTATTAAATTATTTGTTCGTTCCAATTCATTCGGTACTTATTTTCATTTTTAGTGATCTTGGGATGTTTTGGAAGAATTGTTTTTCATTTAGGACGGCTTGAAAGGAGGATATAAGATGAACATCAACAAAAACAAAACGAGGATAATGGAATGTAGTCGAATTAAATCGGGTGATGCTGAGGGAAGTAGATTAGGAAATGAGACACTTAAAGTAATTAATGAGTTTTGCTATTTAGGGAGCAAAATAACTGATTATGGTCGAAGTAGAGAGGATATAAAATGTAGACTGGCAATGGCAAGGAAAGCGTTTCGGAGGAAGAGAAATTTGTTAACAGCGAGTAAAGATTTAAGTGTCAGGAAGTCGTTTCTGAAACTATTTGTATGGAGTGTAGCCATGTATGGAAGTGAAACATGAACGATAAATAGGTTAGGTGCTACAGAAGAATGCTGAAAATTTGGTGGGTAGATCACATAACTAATGAGGAGGTACTGAATAGAATTGGGGAAAAGAGAGATTTGTGGCACAACTTGAGTAGAAAATGGGTTCAGTTGGCAGGACATGTTCTGAGGCATCAACGGATCACCATTCAGTATTGGAGGGCAGTGTGGAGGGTTAAAATCATAGAGGGAGGCAGAGACATGAATACACTTAGTAGATTCAGAAGGATGTAGGCTGCATTAGGTACTGGGAGATGAAGAAGCTTGCACAGGGTAGAGTAGCATGGAGAGCTGCATCAAACCAGTCTCTGGACTGAAGACCACAACAACAACACAGTAAAAAAACAATTTCAACACTAAAAAACCATTCAAATTATCATTAAAATAATAACAATTTAAAAAGTCGAGAGTGATGACGTGCTTCCAAAAGGCACGTAGCTGCATGAAGGTGCTTTATTCGCTACTACCGGTTTCATGTCAGTATAGACGCATATTCAGGTTTAAATAGTTATATTTTCATAATTTACATCGACAGTAACGGAGTTCCAGCATTCAGGGAGTTACCCACGTTACGAGTCAAACGACACTGTGCATTGTCGTAATAAAATTTGGCGCACCTCAAAAGATCGTTCTCAGAATGTACAAAGAATAACTGTTGAATGAGCCAGGCCAGATAGTGTCCCGTAGATTATATTACATGGTTTGGTAGACACCAGCTGTATAAAAAGCAATGTAAGTAAAACTTAAAATCCTGTGGGGTGTGAGCAACCTGTGGAGGCTAGCAGTATGTATACTGCGTCCCTGACCTATGGTTTCCCTCTCCATACAGTTGTCTGTTACGGCTATTATAACCGTGAACCCATCTGTAGGAGCAAAACCGAATGCCCCGGCCGGCCTGATGAGAATATTCCTGTGCACTCGGTGAAGAGCCGCATACAGCCTAACCGGTCTGAGTCTGTCAGCTAACAGGTCATCGACCTGGGCACGGTTGAGTACGATCCTGTGGATCTGGTGGACGGACAGAGGAAGCCGAGATTAGCGAGTCCTCTGTTTACATTGTTCACCTCAGGGACGACCGGTAGGCAAGAAGAGCGCAGCCTGCACCTCGCCTAGCCTCGTTTGGCTGCCACACAGTCCTGCAGTGAAGGGAGGGAGAGAGAAGGAGGGGGGGAGGCAGGGCAACGTGGCGTGGACTGCAGAGTCGCTAGAGGTGCAGAAGGGACTCGGATTTGATAAGCTTTGAATGGAGATCTGCTGTCTCCTTTTCAAAGGAAGCATCCCAGCGTTCATCTCAAATGATTTAAGAAAACCACAAACAGCGTATGTCTGGATGGCCAGATGGGGATCTCAGCTGCCATCCTCGTGAACGTAAGTCCATTGGGGCCCCTCCCCTCTCCGCCCCTCCACACTCCCCTCCGACCACTCCCACCGCACACCTGGTGGCCACAGCGCTGACAGAGGTGAGACGCGCAGCTGGCAGGACCGTGCATGGGCTGGGAGGGGAGGAGTTGCTTCCACCTCCAGCTTTGACACAAGTGACGTCCAAGGAACGAGTCACTCGCTGCGACCACAAAGCTCTGTACCAGCTGGCCCAGAAAGCTCTGGGCTCTTCGAAATAGCAATATATTGGAAAACAAGCAGCCAAATATTTGTGGCAAGTCAGAATATGCACTGATGAGCGAAAACTTCTCATGACAATCTGCTTAATTGCTTGTTTGTCCGTCTTTGGAACGGAATTCGTCAGTGATTCCTCATATCAGAGAGCCAACACTTTGTTTGTAGGTTTGTGAGGGTATGTGATATTAGATGACTTCACACAGGTCCTGTAATTCGGGTAAATAACGGGCCGCTGATCTGCGAACGCGGTGAGGGCGATCGATAGCGACCCTGATGGATTTACATCGGGCGAATTTGGTCTCCAAGAAATCAGCCGCAGTTCACTATAAAGCTCCTGAAACCACCGTAGCACGGTTCTGGCTCCGAGATACGGACAGCTGCACTGCTGAAAGATGATAACGCCACAGGGCAAGACTTCAAGCAGCAACGGTTGCAGGTGGATTGCAGCTGTCAGCGTGTCTTCGATCACTGTCACAGGTCCCATGCAAGCGCAGCAGAGAATGCCTCCCGTAGCATAATACTGCCCCCACCAGCCTGTGCCAGTGGCGCGCCGCACGTTCCGAGCCGCCGCGCCGTCCACCTCGATGGCGACGTTTGTGGAGACTACCAGCGACCTAGTGTAGCAAAAGTGTGATCCACCCAAAGAGCTAACGGGTTTCCGTTGATCGACGACCGAATCGCGATTGTCCCGTGCCCACTGCAGTCATATTGACGATGTCGTCGGGTCAACATGCGAGCACGTAGAGGCTGTCTGCTGCGGACCTCCATGTTCGACAATGTACGATGGACTGTGTGCTCAGAAACACTAGTGCGTGCGCGAAGATTGCGCTCTTTTGTCGGAGATGCTGCAGATCACCATCTACCCTACTTTACAGACAAGCCTCCGAAGTTTACGTTCTGTGAAGTGTCGAGGACGTCCAACCATTTAGCGCCTAGTGCTAGTTTCACCATCCTTATACCCCTTTCCAGTAGATGCTCATGACAGTAGCAGGTGAACATTCGATCAGCTTTACTCGTTCACAGGCTCTGCATATTATTAATGTGCCCTTTGTCAGAGTCGCTTATCTCAACGGATTTCCGCATCTGAGGCCCACGTCTTCGCTAGGACGATGCCCCACCCGTGTCTGCTCTGCTGACATACGTTTGTTGCCCCGTCACGTTCCCACAACGCCGCCAGGCGGCATGCACCGCCCCGCTGTGCAGTGGTCGCAAATGTTAGGCTTGTCAGTGTAAATCACATCCTTGGAAGTCACGATAAATTCAGAAACAGGCAAATGTTTGTCACAAGTAAGAATGTAGTTGCTGTTGCTGCTGGTTTCACTCCCACCGATTTAATCTTTCGTTTTTTTAATCATATTAGTCACAAAATATAAAAGAAGAACTCATTCCAGAGAGAGAAATGTCTTACGTGTAAGCAACAGCGAATATTGCAAACATACTTCGGTCACACGAATAGGAAAGTTGCACATGGTGTTGGAAATGCGAACGTACTCCTTCAGACAGCATAACTTACGTCCGTAACCACTACCCCACAGCGAAGACACAGAACTTGCAACAGCAGTGTCATTCATCTTAAGATATACTGAAGACTTTCACTATAGATGTGTAATTAACTCACATTTAATTATAACATAATATTATCAAGTATGATGTGTTTCCGCCAGATATTCAGATCACCATTCCCTCGAAACGGCATACTGTCCAAACACTCTACGACATGTGCTGAAACCCAGTACGGCGTCTCTGCAGCTCTCCGTTTCCCGAGTGCTCTCGAGTACCGTGGCAGCCCTGAGCGAGGCGCCGTTTTGCCCCGACTGCCGCGCAGGCCGGTGATTGGCTGACAGCTCGCGGAGCCGCGGGTTTACCTGAGCTTCGTCCGCTAGCGCCATGCCTGTGCTGACGCTGCACCTGCACCTACGTCTGCATGGCTGCTCTACCAATCACACGTAAGTGCCTGGCAGAGGGTTCATCGAACTGCCTTCACAATAATCCTCCATTATTCCATTCTCGAACAACGCGCGGAAAATACAATACCTGTATCTTTCTGTGCGAGCTCTGGTTTCCCTTCCCTTATTTTATTACGATCATCTTTACTACCTCTCTAGATCGGCGTCAACAAAAAATTTTCGAATTCGGAGGAGGAAGTTGGTGATTGAAATTTGGCGAGAAAATCTTGCCCAAACAGAAAACGGCTTTGTTTTAATGGTGTCTATCCCAAACCCAATATCATGTCTGTGACACTCTCTCCCCTATTTCGCGATAATACGAGGATGCTTTGAAAATTTCTCGGAATTGAATGGAAAAAAAGTAATTACATCACTGAAACTTTTTTTTATTTTTCAGTGTAGTCTCCCTGTAGATTAATGTACTTGGTCCGACGATGTTCCAGTGCCTTGGTCCCACCTCGAAAATGAGTTTCCTCCAGGCCTGCGAAACAGTTGTCAACTCTGGCCATCAAGTCTTCGTTTGAAGTGAATCATCGTGTACCAAGAAAAATTTTCAGTTTTGGGAAGAGATGGAAGTCTGACGGAGCCATATCAAGTGAGTAAGGCGGGTGTGGCAACTGTTGATGCCTTACGGTGCGTTCGAAATCAGCGGCGGCTGTCGTCAGTTGAGCGCAGTGGCCAGCGCGTGCTGGGCTGGCCGGCCTGCGGCACTTCCCAGACCGCCGGCTCACAGCACGCCACCCTCGCACACCTTACCGGCTGGCTCGCCGCCTCATTGATGAACAGCGTAGCATTTCGTTAATGCTCCCAGTTATTGCGATACTTCGATATTAGTAAACTACTGCAAGAAACTCTTCAAGTTTGCAGTGGAAAGTCAGAGCCGCTATGGATTTCCGTTGCGTGCATGTAACTTCATATGGTTGCTTCGTACGAAATGTAGAAAACATACTGAATTATTCTTTAATCTGGAGGGGATCCGTCTGCAGTCTCGAGAAAGTGGAAAGTACCTAAACCGCTCCGTCATGAAAGCATGCGCCAGCGAAAAAGCCAGAAAGAAAGTAAAAAATCCCAAATATCTCATAAATCGTTCCGGGTAGCGAATCAAGATTTTGGCTAATGATAGCACACAATGAGCAGAGTATTTTGGTATATTATTAGTATGCGAAACTTCCGTACCTGCCGTGATAATCAAGCAATTACAATTTTTTTCAATGCAATCATGTCATTTTTAAGGACCATCGATAGCTGGTGAAACGAGAATTGCTGTGGATTTTGTGAAAATATAAGTGAAGAGGTTGCACGTTTATTTTATTCTGAGAATGGGCTGTTTCATAAACTTGTAATATCTCTTTATATTTCAGATACAATTCTACCCTTGAATGACGTTTACTAATTTTTTATCTTCATACTCGCAGAATCCATGCGAAAAGTAGTTCATACGATAGCTATGCCATGAGCGCATAAGTATTCTATGTAGTACTCTCTCTGGTGGTTGTTAGAAAAAAAAGAACGGGAGCTTCCGAGATTGTCTTCGTGCCGATTAGCCTGAGCTTGGTTTGGAAGAACTGTAATCTGATTATTGAGATTTATTACAGAAGATAACTGATATGAACTGTACGATTAAATGGAAATATATATAGATGGCTCCTTCAAGTAAATGGTGTGTATTTTAAATTTGAGAATTAATGATATTTATCGATATATTGCGTAGTTGTTAATCAGAAGGGACTTCCGAAAGACTGGATACGAACCTGCACTTAATAATCCAAGAGCTCCATTGCTTCTTCGGAAGGTTAAACTTCATCAAAGCCAAATATCCGCTTGATCTGAGGTTTCCCGACTGATTATACAACGCTCCCAAAATTACGAGGCATTTTATTTGTACAGATTAGCAGACTGCCGCAAAGCACGAGCCTGCAGAGAAGAAGAATCATCGCCTGATTTCATTCTAACAAGTAAAATTTCAGAATCATTTTGAGTGACTGAGCTATGACTGTATTTCCTATGATGAATGATTGATTGCTCGAACGAATTGAGAGCTACAGAATTACGTAGAATAGATAGAAGGGAAAAAATTACAGTGGCGCCAGTGTGACAGGACTCTCTTGGATTGTTATATAATATATGTATTTTCTGTTTCATGAAAACCAACGAGAACGAGAAGTAACTAATCTGAAGAGAGATTCGGTGCCCATAGTAAAAGATTGCTGATACCAAGAAACGATTTCAACTATTGGACAACACCGAGACTACAGAACAAGGCCAGAGAAATCTAATTTTTTTATCCTGTAGTTAAAATAGTTTGAAATCAATTTAGAAAGAACTTTTTTCCAGATAGTAGTTAGATTGTAGAACTGTATATTGTGTGATTTTCGTATCTGGACATTGAACTTTATACCATCTGTGAAGTAATTTGAAAGTTAAGTGTGTCTACGACAGTAAATTTGAAACGGTATTTAGTTATTAGAACCTGATATTGACAGTTAGTTAATGGTATTGACTAGAGCGGCATTTAAAATGTCATTGAATCAGCAACGAGACGTGCAACAGCCTTCAGCTGTTTGCGCAGGAACAGAGGCCACGGATAACAATTCTGAGACTGTTGTGGCTAGCGGTAGCAATATAAATAATCCCGCTGGTTCAGAAAACATTCATATAACAGCTGATTGGACTGTTGTTGACACATTAGTTGTTATTATGCAACAGTTGTCTCTATTATCCGAAGGCCAAGCGGAGGTAAAACGAGACTTATCCGTTATACAAAATGAACTCCAAAATCAATTAGCCGAAAATCATACAGAATTACAAAATCTGTTAAGAGCAACCTTTACCGAATTAGATCAGAGATTAAACACCCAGACACAGGAAATAAAAGAACAGGCAGAAAGGACCGAACAGAATCTTATTGCTCAAATTGAGCAGATCCGCCAACAATGCCAAGAAAACAATAGTAAATTAAAAGCGGAACTAACCGAATATGTATCCGTCAAAATTGACACGATACAAAAACAAGTAGAACTGTTTCCTCAAGTAATACAAGCTCAAGAGGACATACAGTGTTCCGTAGCTATGATACCCGAAATAACAGAATCCCAAGATAATGTAAAGAAGCAATTTGACGAAGTGAAGGAAAAACAGGAGACAGTGGAACATAGAATGAATGTACTTGCGGGAAAGTTTTCAGAAATGACATTACAGCGGCAAAATTCTCCTTCGGAAACGATAGAAGGAGCTGTGAAAGTAGCTTTACAGTCAATTTCAGAGAGTTCCGAGGATAATTTTTTTAACAAAGGGTTAAAGGAAGTTCGAGAACAACTTGGCGAAGAATTCTCGCGTTGGAAAGAAAATATCGAAAGATCACTAAATCTCTCGCAGCAGGATTTAGAAACAGCGAGAAGTAGGAAACAAAACTCTCAATCTGCGCGTGACATTCCGTCCGCGTCAAGATCCGATGTAGATAGAACTGGAACATCACAAGTTAGATTCGATATAACGGATAGCCACAGGGAAAAGTACGAACAGGATGATTTTTGGAATCGTAGTAGCGTTGAGGAGAAGATGATTAAACAGAGACAATTTCAAATCTTTAACCCTGACAAAAAGAATGTTCATCCTGTAGTCTTTATTCGAAGTTTCAATGGTCTATTTCCACGATCTTGGACAGAATGGCAAAAGATTAGTTTTGTATCTGGATATATACAAGGAACAGGAGCATTTTGGGCATCCGAACAAACATCTTCTTGTAAATGTTACAAAGAATTTGAGCAGGCTTTTCTAGCAAAATATTGGTCTGCTGGAGTACAAGAAAGACTTAGGCAGGAAGTATTATATCCTGAGCCTTTCTCATTTTCTAGAGGATCTCTAAAGAGATATTTTGAGAAATACATTAATAAATCTTTGAATTGGGATGTACCGATTCCTTTGCCGGATATACTTAGAATACTCAAGTCCAGACTACCCACCAGTATAAGGAATCAGCTTATATATATAAATGATAAGGATATAGACTCATTTATGACTACGCTTGATCGTATTGATATAATTGAGGAGGACAATAAAAGGGCAAGAGAAATGTCATATCAAAGAAGAGCAATAGAAGCGAATCCGAGCTGCAACTCGAATGGGAATGGCAGTAATGGTAGCAGTAACAATAATCATAACCAACTACACTCTCCGAGGAGACTTAGAAATGGACAAAATGCAAACAATAATTATTACCATAATGGAAACTTTAGTAATGGTGCAGCGAGGGGCTATTTTAGGAACAGTAGGAATTGTAATCGATATGATCCAATGAATGGCAACACAGGACAGTTCTACCAACACCAGCAAAACAACAACAATAATTACACAAATCAAGCAAGACAATATAGACCGAATTCACCACAACAACCGATAATCACTGAAGTAGCTGAAGAGACAAATACCAATCGGACCAACAGTCAGTCAAACTAAACATGACCGCATCGTGCCCCGGAGGAGCGGTCAGGGGATCTGTTAGGGGCGAAACAGTAAAATTACAAATGTTAAGATATAATGATGGTGAGCTGTTGACTGAAGAGTTAACAAAGGATTTAATAACGTGTCATAATGACAGATCGAGTGTTCCGGTATCGGAAGTATGTGTTGAAATAGAGGAAGTTCCAACGAATGTGATATTGGACACCGCCGCTTCCGCCAATGTCATCTCAGGCGCTCTTTTTCGGAGAATTATTAGGAAGAAGAAGGTACCAATTTTGCCAGTACAGAACTGCAAAATCATCGGAGCTGTTGGAGCACGCTCTCCCAATGTCAAAATACAAACACAATTAGAGATGAAAATGGGAAATGTAGCAATAAAATGCACGTTCCTTGTAGTGGAGAAGTTATTAGTGGACTGTATTCTTGGTATTGGGAGTATGCAGGAGTACGATTGTCAGATAGATTTTTTGGAAGGAATAGTTAAATTTAGATTAAATGGAGAAGAGATAGCACTGGATTTAAATAGAAAGGAAACGGTGCATGAGAAATATTGTCGCGGTGCCATAATTAAATTAATTGACACTACAAACGGTCGTTGGAAGGAGCTTTCAAAGGATTTAATACAACAGGCGGACTTTAACCAAACAACAATGATAAAAGCTAGTGAATCAAATCAGCTTACCGGAGGACAAAGGCAGCAGCTTCATTATTTGTTAGAGGCATATGAAGAGATTTTTTATGAGAAACCAGGAATTATTAAAGGGTATATTTGTCACCTACAAGTGAAGCCACATCAGACTTACTGTTACACGCACTATCCGATCCCCTGGCGTTTAAAACAATCCGTTCAAAGGGAGATAAATAGAATGTTAGAATGGAACTTGATTGAGCCATCAACTAGTCCATATTGTTCTCCGCTCTAAGTCGTTCCAAAACCTGGAGGCAATGTAAGAAAAGTATGAAGACCAGAATTTAAAATGGGAGGAAAAGATTCGACTTGCACTTGTCAATTTAACTAAAAAGGCAGTACAACGGAAATTGACATATGATAAATGGATTCACCGGATTCAGACGTTTCATCTTGGAGAAAAGGTTTTATTGAGGCGACACATCCATTCCTCGACACTGATGAAGAATATAAAGAAATGGAATCTTATTTATACCGGACCATATGTTATTGTAAATATACCAAATCCTGGATCATACTTGTTGGCATATCCTGAATCGAAAAGAATAAAGGGATTATTCCCGCATAATGATATTAAGAAATTTTTTGAAGGATCGTATATCTGTGATACCAAACATGGAGAAGAATTTAGAGTGGAATTTGACTATGAGTCGAATGTGTATATAAATATCAAGAAGTTTATGTTGTCTAGAGGTTAAGAGACAGTGAGATTACTCCTGTGATAGGTTAAGAGACAGTGAGATTGCTCCTGTGATACGTTAAGAGACAGTGAGATTACTCCTGTGAGAGGTTAAGAGACAGTGAGATTGCTCCTGTCATAGGTTAAGAGACAGTGAGATTGCTCCTGTGATAGGTTAAGAGACAGTGAGATTACTCCTGTGATAGTTTAGCACAAAATTTTTAAGATAGGTAGAAGAATTTGTTAATTACTAGTGTTTGTAAGTGTGGACTATGAGCAGAAGCCACAGTGATATACAATGAAAGTGCATCTACATTTCCTCAAGACACGGCACTTATGTGAGAATTGGTTGTGAAACTTGAACAGTGTGGGATATGTAGGTAAATACACTGTGTGTATGATGTGCGCTGTTCGCGCAAGAAAACAAATGAACTGTGAAATGAAGCAACAGTCGATAATGTCACTGTTGCAAACAATTGAAGAAACTCTCTGGTTGCGTGAGAGAAAATTATTATAATTTTTAGATTTTTTATTATGCTTTCTTTACCAGGAGAATTAATTTAAGAATTTTAATTAACTTTTTAAGAATAGCAGTTTGTGTGTTTCATGTTATGGACATAATTGTTGAAATATATTTCCATAAATGTTCATGAGAGGATGAAGAAGATTCTGCGATTGGATGATTTGTTAAATGAACATACGTCATCATTAATGATATTTATTTGCAAGTGGATCTATAAATCAATTAATTATAAGAATAATGAAAATTTTTCAAATTATTCCTTTTGTGGAGTCAGTGTCATATGCCTATGTTTAAAATTTTTCATCAGGTGTAAACTTAAATTTTATCCATAATTTCGTGATTGAAAGCAAACCTCGGACAGATTCAATGCTCTACTTCCACCTGCACTATAACAAAACGAAGATTAGATTAAAAATTTTTTTTGAGAGGAATACATTCGATATGAGCTACAACAAAATTTAAATGCCCACGGTCTATATGGCAATGTTTTGGACAATCAGCAGTTGTAATGCAAAACAACTTTGGTATTGAGGACTATAAAACAAAAAAAAAAAAAAAAAAAATCGCGATTGTCAGGACTGATGGATGTTCCAGTCTAGTACAGATGGAAGAATGTAGGGATCCACTCCGATTTTGAGTTCAACGATGAAATATGGACTTCGTTGCCTTAATCCACTCTCTTCCAGGGATTTATTCAGTCAGAACCTTTTCTTATTCCACTTTAAACCTGTTTCATGTTCACGTACCTGACCATCTGTTCCTGAGACCATCTTCCTGTTTCTACGGCACGTTGCCAGCTTCTATCCTGTACCATCGCCTGTCCTCCGTGCCGCGTCCACCAAACGCTGTACGTCGCCTACCCGGAGTCCGTACACAGTGTTCCTGTTCCATCGACTTCACAACGAGATCGCCGGCTACATCGTCGAAAGAAGAATTTTGAAAATTTTTTTTTTGAGCAATATTGTAAAAATTTTTTTTTAGCTATGAGGCACTTTTCCTTCGATCTAATCTATAGAGCTTCTATATATTTCAAAATTACTGGATTTAGGCTTTCCTATCTTCTTTAATACCTGAGCTGGGGTCTATTCTTCCGGGTTTTCCAGGGTTTCCCTGTGAAGGCCAGTTCCCAAATGGGTAGACCTTTTTCCTAATTACACCAATCTACATCTTCCCTGGTTATGTACTCGGGATGCGGGTATACCCCGGTACATGTAAAAGCTACAGCTTAGGTATTCTCGTAACTTATTGTGTTAACATGTTACCCATACTCTCTATAGTAAAATTCTACTAATTCAAAATATTCCTCTTTTGAATAAACAACCCAACAAATTTTTTCTGTTAGCTCGCAAAGTGTATTATCATTAACTTTGCTCGCTGCGAGGGGCAATTGTAATATCTCTTTATATTTCAGATACAATTCTACCCTTGAATGACGTTTACTAATTTTTTATCTTCATACTCGCAGAATCCATGCGAAAAGTAGTTCATACGATAGCTATGCCATGAGCGCATAAGTATTCTATGTAGTACTCTCTCTGGTGGTTGTTAGAAAAAAAAGAACGGGAGCTTCCGAGATTGTCTTCGTGCCGATTAGCCTGAGCTTGGTTTGGAAGAACTGTAATCTGATTATTGAGATTTATTATAGAAGATAACTGATATGAACTGTACGATTAAATGGAAATATATATAGATGGCTCCTTCAAGTAAATGGTGTGTATTTTAAATTTGAGAATTAATGATATTTATCGATATATTGCGTAGTTGTTAATCAGAAGGGACTTCCGAAAGACTGGATACGAACCTGCACTTAATAATCCAAGAGCTCCATTGCTTCTTCGGAAGGTTAAACTTCATCAAAGCCAAATATCCGCTTGATCTGAGGTTTCCCGACTGATTATACAACGCTCCCAAAATTACGAGGCATTTTATTTGTACAGATTAGCAGACTGCCGCAAAGCACGAGCCTGCAGAGAAGAAGAATCATCGCCTGATTTCATTCTAACAAGTAAAATTTCAGAATCATTTTGAGTGACTGAGCTATGACTGTATTTCCTATGATGAATGATTGATTGCTCGAACGAATTGAGAGCTACAGAATTACGTAGAATAGATAGAAGGGAAAAAATTACAGTGGCGCCAGTGTGACAGGACTCTCTTGGATTGTTATATAATATATGTATTTTCTGTTTCATGAAAACCAACGAGAACGAGAAGTAACTAATCTGAAGAGAGATTCGGTGCCCATAGTAAAAGATTGCTGATACCAAGAAACGATTTCAACTATTGGACAACACCGAGACTACAGAACAAGGCCAGAGAAATCTAATTTTTTTATCCTGTAGTTAAAATAGTTTGAAATCAATTTAGAAAGAACTTTTTTCCAGATAGTAGTTAGATTGTAGAACTGTATATTGTGTGATTTTCGTATCTGGACATTGAACTTTATACCATCTGTGAAGTAATTTGAAAGTTAAGTGTGTCTACGACAGTAAATTTGAAACGGTATTTAGTTATTAGAACCTGATATTGACAGTTAGTTAATGGTATTGACTAGAGCGGCATTTAAAATGTCATTGAATCAGCAACGAGACGTGCAACAGCCTTCAGCTGTTTGCGCAGGAACAGAGGCCACGGATAACAATTCTGAGACTGTTGTGGCTAGCGGTAGCAATATAAATAATCCCGCTGGTTCAGAAAACATTCATATAACAGCTGATTGGACTGTTGTTGACACATTAGTTGTTATTATGCAACAGTTGTCTCTATTATCCGAAGGCCAAGCGGAGGTAAAACGAGACTTATCCGTTATACAAAATGAACTCCAAAATCAATTAGCCGAAAATCATACAGAATTACAAAATCTGTTAAGAGCAACCTTTACCGAATTAGATCAGAGATTAAACACCCAGACACAGGAAATAAAAGAACAGGCAGAAAGGACCGAACAGAATCTTATTGCTCAAATTGAGCAGATCCGCCAACAATGCCAAGAAAACAATAGTAAATTAAAAGCGGAACTAACCGAATATGTATCCGTCAAAATTGACACGATACAAAAACAAGTAGAACTGTTTCCTCAAGTAATACAAGCTCAAGAGGACATACAGTGTTCCGTAGCTATGATACCCGAAATAACAGAATCCCAAGATAATGTAAAGAAGCAATTTGACGAAGTGAAGGAAAAACAGGAGACAGTGGAACATAGAATGAATGTACTTGCGGGAAAGTTTTCAGAAATGACATTACAGCGGCAAAATTCTCCTTCGGAAACGATAGAAGGAGCTGTGAAAGTAGCTTTACAGTCAATTTCAGAGAGTTCCGAGGATAATTTTTTTAACAAAGGGTTAAAGGAAGTTCGAGAACAACTTGGCGAAGAATTCTCGCGTTGGAAAGAAAATATCGAAAGATCACTAAATCTCTCGCAGCAGGATTTAGAAACAGCGAGAAGTAGGAAACAAAACTCTCAATCTGCGCGTGACATTCCGTCCGCGTCAAGATCCGATGTAGATAGAACTGGAACATCACAAGTTAGATTCGATATAACGGATAGCCACAGGGAAAAGTACGAACAGGATGATTTTTGGAATCGTAGTAGCGTTGAGGAGAAGATGATTAAACAGAGACAATTTCAAATCTTTAACCCTGACAAAAAGAATGTTCATCCTGTAGTCTTTATTCGAAGTTTCAATGGTCTATTTCCACGATCTTGGACAGAATGGCAAAAGATTAGTTTTGTATCTGGATATATACAAGGAACAGGAGCATTTTGGGCATCCGAACAAACATCTTCTTGTAAATGTTACAAAGAATTTGAGCAGGCTTTTCTAGCAAAATATTGGTCTGCTGGAGTACAAGAAAGACTTAGGCAGGAAGTATTATATCCTGAGCCTTTCTCATTTTCTAGAGGATCTCTAAAGAGATATTTTGAGAAATACATTAATAAATCTTTGTATTGGGATGTACCGATTCCTTTGCCGGATATACTTAGAATACTCAAGTCCAGACTACCCACCAGTATAAGGAATCAGCTTATATATATAAATGATAAGGATATAGACTCATTTATGACTACGCTTGATCGTATTGATATAATTGAGGAGGACAATAAAAGGGCAAGAGAAATGTCATATCAAAGAAGAGCAATAGAAGCGAATCCGAGCTGCAACTCGAATGGGAATGGCAGTAATGGTAGCAGTAACAATAATCATAACCAACTACACTCTCCGAGGAGACTTAGAAATGGACAAAATGCAAACAATAATTATTACCATAATGGAAACTTTAGTAATGGTGCAGCGAGGGGCTATTTTAGGAACAGTAGGAATTGTAATCGATATGATCCAATGAATGGCAACACAGGACAGTTCTACCAACACCAGCAAAACAACAACAATAATTACACAAATCAAGCAAGACAATATAGACCGAATTCATCACAACAACCGATAATCACTGAAGTAGCTGAAGAGACAAATACCAATCGGACCAACAGTCAGTCAAACTAAACATGACCGCATCGTGCCCCGGAGGAGCGGTCAGGGGATCTGTTAGGGGCGAAACAGTAAAATTACAAATGTTAAGATATAATGATGGTGAGCTGTTGACTGAAGAGTTAACAAAGGATTTAATAACGTGTCATAATGACAGATCGAGTGTTCCGGTATCGGAAGTATGTGTTGAAATAGAGGAAGTTCCAACGAATGTGATATTGGACACCGCCGCTTCCGCCAATGTCATCTCAGGCGCTCTTTTTCGGAGAATTATTAGGAAGAAGAAGGTACCAATTTTGCCAGTACAGAACTGCAAAATCATCGGAGCTGTTGGAGCACGCTCTCCCAATGTCAAAATACAAACACAATTAGAGATGAAAATGGGAAATGTAGCAATAAAATGCACGTTCCTTGTAGTGGAGAAGTTATTAGTGGACTGTATTCTTGGTATTGGGAGTATGCAGGAGTACGATTGTCAGATAGATTTTTTGGAAGGAATAGTTAAATTTAGATTAAATGGAGAAGAGATAGCACTGGATTTAAATAGAAAGGAAACGGTGCATGAGAAATATTGTCGCGGTGCCATAATTAAATTAATTGACACTACAAACGGTCGTTGGAAGGAGCTTTCAAAGGATTTAATACAACAGGCGGACTTTAACCAAACAACAATGATAAAAGCTAGTGAATCAAATCAGCTTACCGGAGGACAAAGGCAGCAGCTTCATTATTTGTTAGAGGCATATGAAGAGATTTTTTATGAGAAACCAGGAATTATTAAAGGGTATATTTGTCACCTACAAGTGAAGCCACATCAGACTTACTGTTACACGCACTATCCGATCCCCTGGCGTTTAAAACAATCCGTTCAAAGGGAGATAAATAGAATGTTAGAATGGAACTTGATTGAGCCATCAACTAGTCCATATTGTTCTCCGCTCTAAGTCGTTCCAAAACCTGGAGGCAATGTAAGAAAAGTATGAAGACCAGAATTTAAAATGGGAGGAAAAGATTCGACTTGCACTTGTCAATTTAACTAAAAAGGCAGTACAACGGAAATTGACATATGATAAACGGATTCACCGGATTCAGACGTTTCATCTTGGAGAAAAGGTTTTATTGAGGCGACACATCCATTCCTCGACACTGATGAAGAATATAAAGAAATGGAATCTTATTTATACCGGACCATATGTTATTGTAAATATACCAAATCCTGGATCATACTTGTTGGCATATCCTGAATCGAAAAGAATAAAGGGATTATTCCCGCATAATGATATTAAGAAATTTTTTGAAGGATCGTATATCTGTGATACCAAACATGGAGAAGAATTTAGAGTGGAATTTGACTATGAGTCGAATGTGTATATAAATATCAAGAAGTTTATGTTGTCTAGAGGTTAAGAGACAGTGAGATTACTCCTGTGATAGGTTAAGAGACAGTGAGATTGCTCCTGTGATACGTTAAGAGACAGTGAGATTACTCCTGTGAGAGGTTAAGAGACAGTGAGATTGCTCCTGTCATAGGTTAAGAGACAGTGAGATTGCTCCTGTGATAGGTTAAGAGACAGTGAGATTACTCCTGTGATAGTTTAGCACAAAATTTTTAAGATAGGTAGAAGAATTTGTTAATTACTAGTGTTTGTAAGTGTGGACTATGAGCAGAAGCCACAGTGATATACAATGAAAGTGCATCTACATTTCCTCAAGACACGGCACTTATGTGAGAATTGGTTGTGAAACTTGAACAGTGTGGGATATGTAGGTAAATACACTGTGTGTATGATGTGCGCTGTTCGCGCAAGAAAACAAATGAACTGTGAAATGAAGCAACAGTCGATAATGTCACTGTTGCAAACAATTGAAGAAACTCTCTGGTTGCGCGAGAGAAAATTATTATAATTTTTAGATTTTTTATTATGCTTTCTTTACCAGGAGAATTAATTTAAGAATTTTAATTAACTTTTTAAGAATAGCAGTTTGTGTGTTTCATGTTATGGACATAATTGTTGAAATATATTTCCATAAATGTTCATGAGAGGATGAAGAAGATTCTGCGATTGGATGATTTGTTAAATGAACATACGTCATCATTAATGATATTTATTTGCAAGTGGATCTATAAATCAATTAATTATAAGAATAATGAAAATTTTTCAAATTATTCCTTTTGTGGAGTCAGTGTCATATGCCTATGTTTAAAATTTTTCATCAGGTGTAAACTTAAATTTTATCCATAATTTCGTGATTGAAAGCAAACCTCGGACAGATTCAATGCTCTACTTCCACCTGCACTATAACAAAACGAAGATTAGATTAAAAAATTTTTTTTGAGAGGAATACATTCGATATGAGCTACAACAAAATTTAAATGCCCACGGTCTATATGGCAATGTTTTGGACAATCAGCAGTTGTAATGCAAAACAACTTTGGTATTGAGGACTATAAAACAAAAAAAAAAAAAAAAAATCGCGATTGTCAGGACTGATGGATGTTCCAGTCTAGTACAGATGGAAGAATGTAGGGATCCACTCCGATTTTGAGTTCAACGATGAAATATGGACTTTGTTGCCTTAATCCACTCTCTTCCAGGGATTTATTCAGTCAGAACCTTTTCTTATTCCACTTTAAACCTGTTTCATGTTCACGTACCTGACCATCTGTTCCTGAGACCATCTTCCTGTTTCTACGGCACGTTGCCAGCTTCTATCCTGTACCATCGCCTGTCCTCCGTGCCGCGTCCACCAAACGCTGTACGTCGCCTACCCGGAGTCCGTACCCAGTGTTCCTGTTCCATCGACTTCACAACGAGATCGCTGGCTACATCGTCGAAAGAAGAATTTTGAAAATTTTTTTTTTGAGCAATATTGTAAAAATTTTTTTTTAGCTATGAGGCACTTTTCCTTCGATCTAATCTATAGAGCTTCTATATATTTCAAAATTACTGGATTTAGGCTTTCCTATCTTCTTTAATACCTGAGCTGGGGTCTATTCTTCCGGGTTTTCCAGGGTTTCCCTGTGAAGGCCAGTTCCCAAATGGGTAGACCTTTTTCCTAATTACACCAATCTACATCTTCCCTGGTTATGTACTCGGGATGCGGGTATACCCCGGTACATGTAAAAGCTACAGCTTAGGTATTCTCGTAACTTATTGTGTTAACATGTTACCCATACTCTCTATAGTAAAATTCTACTAATTCAAAATATTCCTCTTTTGAATAAACAACCCAACAAATTTTTTCTGTTAGCTCGCAAAGTGTATTATCATTAACTTTGCTCGCTGCGAGGGGCAATTGTAATATCTCTTTATATTTCAGATACAATTCTACCCTTGAATGACGTTTACTAATTTTTTATCTTCATACTCACAGAATCCATGCGAAAAGTAGTTCATACGATAGCTATGCCATGAGCGCATAAGTATTCTATGTAGTACTCTCTCTGGTGGTTGTTAGAAAAAAAAGAACGGGAGCTTCCGAGATTGTCTTCGTGCCGATTAGCCTGAGCTTGGTTTGGAAGAACTGTAATCTGATTATTGAGATTTATTATAGAAGATAACTGATATGAACTGTACGATTAAATGGAAATATATATAGATGGCTCCTTCAAGTAAATGGTGTGTATTTTAAATTTGAGAATTAATGATATTTATCGATATATTGCGTAGTTGTTAATCAGAAGGGACTTCCGAAAGACTGGATACGAACCTGCACTTAATAATCCAAGAGCTCCATTGCTTCTTCGGAAGGTTAAACTTCATCAAAGCCAAATATCCGCTTGATCTGAGGTTTCCCGACTGATTATACAACGCTCCCAAAATTACGAGGCATTTTATTTGTACAGATTAGCAGACTGCCGCAAAGCACGAGCCTGCAGAGAAGAAGAATCATCGCCTGATTTCATTCTAACAAGTAAAATTTCAGAATCATTTTGAGTGACTGAGCTATGACTGTATTTCCTATGATGAATGATTGATTGCTCGAACGAATTGAGAGCTACAGAATTACGTAGAATAGATAGAAGGGAAAAAATTACAGTGGCGCCAGTGTGACAGGACTCTCTTGGATTGTTATATAATATATGTATTTTCTGTTTCATGAAAACCAACGAGAACGAGAAGTAACTAATCTGAAGAGAGATTCGGTGCCCATAGTAAAAGATTGCTGATACCAAGAAACGATTTCAACTATTGGACAACACCGAGACTACAGAACAAGGCCAGAGAAATCTAATTTTTTTATCCTGTAGTTAAAATAGTTTGAAATCAATTTAGAAAGAACTTTTTTCCAGATAGTAGTTAGATTGTAGAACTGTATATTGTGTGATTTTCGTATCTGGACATTGAACTTTATACCATCTGTGAAGTAATTTGAAAGTTAAGTGTGTCTACGACAGTAAATTTGAAACGGTATTTAGTTATTAGAACCTGATATTGACAGTTAGTTAATGGTATTGACTAGAGCGGCATTTAAAATGTCATTGAATCAGCAACGAGACGTGCAACAGCCTTCAGCTGTTTGCGCAGGAACAGAGGCCACGGATAACAATTCTGAGACTGTTGTGGCTAGCGGTAGCAATATAAATAATCCCGCTGGTTCAGAAAACATTCATATAACAGCTGATTGGACTGTTGTTGACACATTAGTTGTTATTATGCAACAGTTGTCTCTATTATCCGAAGGCCAAGCGGAGGTAAAACGAGACTTATCCGTTATACAAAATGAACTCCAAAATCAATTAGCCGAAAATCATACAGAATTACAAAATCTGTTAAGAGCAACCTTTACCGAATTAGATCAGAGATTAAACACCCAGACACAGGAAATAAAAGAACAGGCAGAAAGGACCGAACAGAATCTTATTGCTCAAATTGAGCAGATCCGCCAACAATGCCAAGAAAACAATAGTAAATTAAAAGCGGAACTAACCGAATATGTATCCGTCAAAATTGACACGATACAAAAACAAGTAGAACTGTTTCCTCAAGTAATACAAGCTCAAGAGGACATACAGTGTTCCGTAGCTATGATACCCGAAATAACAGAATCCCAAGATAATGTAAAGAAGCAATTTGACGAAGTGAAGGAAAAACAGGAGACAGTGGAACATAGAATGAATGTACTTGCGGGAAAGTTTTCAGAAATGACATTACAGCGGCAAAATTCTCCTTCGGAAACGATAGAAGGAGCTGTGAAAGTAGCTTTACAGTCAATTTCAGAGAGTTCCGAGGATAATTTTTTTAACAAAGGGTTAAAGGAAGTTCGAGAACAACTTGGCGAAGAATTCTCGCGTTGGAAAGAAAATATCGAAAGATCACTAAATCTCTCGCAGCAGGATTTAGAAACAGCGAGAAGTAGGAAACAAAACTCTCAATCTGCGCGTGACATTCCGTCCGCGTCAAGATCCGATGTAGATAGAACTGGAACATCACAAGTTAGATTCGATATAACGGATAGCCACAGGGAAAAGTACGAACAGGATGATTTTTGGAATCGTAGTAGCGTTGAGGAGAAGATGATTAAACAGAGACAATTTCAAATCTTTAACCCTGACAAAAAGAATGTTCATCCTGTAGTCTTTATTCGAAGTTTCAATGGTCTATTTCCACGATCTTGGACAGAATGGCAAAAGATTAGTTTTGTATCTGGATATATACAAGGAACAGGAGCATTTTGGGCATCCGAACAAACATCTTCTTGTAAATGTTACAAAGAATTTGAGCAGGCTTTTCTAGCAAAATATTGGTCTGCTGGAGTACAAGAAAGACTTAGGCAGGAAGTATTATATCCTGAGCCTTTCTCATTTTCTAGAGGATCTCTAAAGAGATATTTTGAGAAATACATTAATAAATCTTTGTATTGGGATGTACCGATTCCTTTGCCGGATATACTTAGAATACTCAAGTCCAGACTACCCACCAGTATAAGGAATCAGCTTATATATATAAATGATAAGGATATAGACTCATTTATGACTACGCTTGATCGTATTGATATAATTGAGGAGGACAATAAAAGGGCAAGAGAAATGTCATATCAAAGAAGAGCAATAGAAGCGAATCCGAGCTGCAACTCGAATGGGAATGGCAGTAATGGTAGCAGTAACAATAATCATAACCAACTACACTCTCCGAGGAGACTTAGAAATGGACAAAATGCAAACAATAATTATTACCATAATGGAAACTTTAGTAATGGTGCAGCGAGGGGCTATTTTAGGAACAGTAGGAATTGTAATCGATATGATCCAATGAATGGCAACACAGGACAGTTCTACCAACACCAGCAAAACAACAACAATAATTACACAAATCAAGCAAGACAATATAGACCGAATTCACCACAACAACCGATAATCACTGAAGTAGCTGAAGAGACAAATACCAATCGGACCAACAGTCAGTCAAACTAAACATGACCGCATCGTGCCCCGGAGGAGCGGTCAGGGGATCTGTTAGGGGTGAAACAGTAAAATTACAAATGTTAAGATATAATGATGGTGAGCTGTTGACTGAAGAGTTAACAAAGGATTTAATAACGTGTCATAATGACAGATCGAGTGTTCCGGTATCGGAAGTATGTGTTGAAATAGAGGAAGTTCCAACGAATGTGATATTGGACACCGCCGCTTCCGCCAATGTCATCTCAGGCGCTCTTTTTCGGAGAATTATTAGGAAGAAGAAGGTACCAATTTTGCCAGTACAGAACTGCAAAATCATCGGAGCTGTTGGAGCACGCTCTCCCAATGTCAAAATACAAACACAATTAGAGATGAAAATGGGAAATGTAGCAATAAAATGCACGTTCCTTGTAGTGGAGAAGTTATTAGTGGACTGTATTCTTGGTATTGGGAGTATGCAGGAGTACGATTGTCAGATAGATTTTTTGGAAGGAATAGTTAAATTTAGATTAAATGGAGAAGAGATAGCACTGGATTTAAATAGAAAGGAAACGGTGCATGAGAAATATTGTCGCGGTGCCATAATTAAATTAATTGACACTACAAACGGTCATTGGAAGGAGCTTTCAAAGGATTTAATACAACAGGCGGACTTTAACCAAACAACAATGATAAAAGCTAGTGAATCAAATCAGCTTACCGGAGGACAAAGGCAGCAGCTTCATTATTTGTTAGAGGCATATGAAGAGATTTTTTATGAGAAACCAGGAATTATTAAAGGGTATATTTGTCACCTACAAGTGAAGCCACATCAGACTTACTGTTACACGCACTATCCGATCCCCTGGCGTTTAAAACAATCCGTTCAAAGGGAGATAAATAGAATGTTAGAATGGAACTTGATTGAGCCATCAACTAGTCCATATTGTTCTCCGCTCTAAGTCGTTCCAAAACCTGGAGGCAATGTAAGAAAAGTATGAAGACCAGAATTTAAAATGGGAGGAAAAGATTCGACTTGCACTTGTCAATTTAACTAAAAAGGCAGTACAACGGAAATTGACATATGATAAACGGATTCACCGGATTCAGACGTTTCATCTTGGAGAAAAGGTTTTATTGAGGCGACACATCCATTCCTCGACACTGATGAAGAATATAAAGAAATGGAATCTTATTTATACCGGACCATATGTTATTGTAAATATACCAAATCCTGGATCATACTTGTTGGCATATCCTGAATCGAAAAGAATAAAGGGATTATTCCCGCATAATGATATTAAGAAATTTTTTGAAGGATCGTATATCTGTGATACCAAACATGGAGAAGAATTTAGAGTGGAATTTGACTATGAGTCGAATGTGTATATAAATATCAAGAAGTTTATGTTGTCTAGAGGTTAAGAGACAGTGAGATTACTCCTGTGATAGGTTAAGAGACAGTGAGATTGCTCCTGTGATACGTTAAGAGACAGTGAGATTACTCCTGTGAGAGGTTAAGAGACAGTGAGATTGCTCCTGTCATAGGTTAAGAGACAGTGAGATTGCTCCTGTGATAGGTTAAGAGACAGTGAGATTACTCCTGTGATAGTTTAGCACAAAATTTTTAAGATAGGTAGAAGAATTTGTTAATTACTAGTGTTTGTAAGTGTGGACTATGAGCAGAAGCCACAGTGATATACAATGAAAGTGCATCTACATTTCCTCAAGACACGGCACTTATGTGAGAATTGGTTGTGAAACTTGAACAGTGTGGGATATGTAGGTAAATACACTGTGTGTATGATGTGCGCTGTTCGCGCAAGAAAACAAATGAACTGTGAAATGAAGCAACAGTCGATAATGTCACTGTTGCAAACAATTGAAGAAACTCTCTGGTTGCGCGAGAGAAAATTATTATAATTTTTAGATTTTTTATTATGCTTTCTTTACCAGGAGAATTAATTTAAGAATTTTAATTAACTTTTTAAGAATAGCAGTTTGTGTGTTTCATGTTATGGACATAATTGTTGAAATATATTTCCATAAATGTTCATGAGAGGATGAAGAAGATTCTGCGATTGGATGATTTGTTAAATGAACATACGTCATCATTAATGATATTTATTTGCAAGTGGATCTATAAATCAATTAATTATAAGAATAATGAAAATTTTTCAAATTATTCCTTTTGTGGAGTCAGTGTCATATGCCTATGTTTAAAATTTTTCATCAGGTGTAAACTTAAATTTTATCCATAATTTCGTGATTGAAAGCAAACCTCGGACAGATTCAATGCTCTACTTCCACCTGCACTATAACAAAACGAAGATTAGATTAAAAAATTTTTTTTGAGAGGAATACATTCGATATGAGCTACAACAAAATTTAAATGCCCACGGTCTATATGGCAATGTTTTGGACAATCAGCAGTTGTAATGCAAAACAACTTTGGTATTGAGGACTATAAAACAAAAAAAAAAAAAAAAATCGCGATTGTCAGGACTGATGGATGTTCCAGTCTAGTACAGATGGAAGAATGTAGGGATCCACTCCGATTTTGAGTTCAACGATGAAATATGGACTTCGTTGCCTTAATCCACTCTCTTCCAGGGATTTATTCAGTCAGAACCTTTTCTTATTCCACTTTAAACCTGTTTCATGTTCACGTACCTGACCATCTGTTCCTGAGACCATCTTCCTGTTTCTACGGCACGTTGCCAGCTTCTATCCTGTACCATCGCCTGTCCTCCGTGCCGCGTCCACCAAACGCTGTACGTCGCCTACCCGGAGTCCGTACCCAGTGTTCCTGTTCCATCGACTTCACAACGAGATCGCTGGCTACATCGTCGAAAGAAGAATTTTGAAAATTTTTTTTTTGAGCAATATTGTAAAAATTTTTTTTTAGCTATGAGGCACTTTTCCTTCGATCTAATCTATAGAGCTTCTATATATTTCAAAATTACTGGATTTAGGCTTTCCTATCTTCTTTAATACCTGAGCTGGGGTCTATTCTTCCGGGTTTTCCAGGGTTTCCCTGTGAAGGCCAGTTCCCAAATGGGTAGACCTTTTTCCTAATTACACCAATCTACATCTTCCCTGGTTATGTACTCGGGATGCGGGTATACCCCGGTACATGTAAAAGCTACAGCTTAGGTATTCTCGTAACTTATTGTGTTAACATGTTACCCATACTCTCTATAGTAAAATTCTACTAATTCAAAATATTCCTCTTTTGAATAAACAACCCAACAAATTTTTTCTGTTAGCTCGCAAAGTGTATTATCATTAACTTTGCTCGCTGCGAGGGGCAATTGTAATATCTCTTTATATTTCAGATACAATTCTACCCTTGAATGACGTTTACTAATTTTTTATCTTCATACTCACAGAATCCATGCGAAAAGTAGTTCATACGATAGCTATGCCATGAGCGCATAAGTATTCTATGTAGTACTCTCTCTGGTGGTTGTTAGAAAAAAAAGAACGGGAGCTTCCGAGATTGTCTTCGTGCCGATTAGCCTGAGCTTGGTTTGGAAGAACTGTAATCTGATTATTGAGATTTATTATAGAAGATAACTGATATGAACTGTACGATTAAATGGAAATATATATAGATGGCTCCTTCAAGTAAATGGTGTGTATTTTAAATTTGAGAATTAATGATATTTATCGATATATTGCGTAGTTGTTAATCAGAAGGGACTTCCGAAAGACTGGATACGAACCTGCACTTAATAATCCAAGAGCTCCATTGCTTCTTCGGAAGGTTAAACTTCATCAAAGCCAAATATCCGCTTGATCTGAGGTTTCCCGACTGATTATACAACGCTCCCAAAATTACGAGGCATTTTATTTGTACAGATTAGCAGACTGCCGCAAAGCACGAGCCTGCAGAGAAGAAGAATCATCGCCTGATTTCATTCTAACAAGTAAAATTTCAGAATCATTTTGAGTGACTGAGCTATGACTGTATTTCCTATGATGAATGATTGATTGCTCGAACGAATTGAGAGCTACAGAATTACGTAGAATAGATAGAAGGGAAAAAATTACAGTGGCGCCAGTGTGACAGGACTCTCTTGGATTGTTATATAATATATGTATTTTCTGTTTCATGAAAACCAACGAGAACGAGAAGTAACTAATCTGAAGAGAGATTCGGTGCCCATAGTAAAAGATTGCTGATACCAAGAAACGATTTCAACTATTGGACAACACCGAGACTACAGAACAAGGCCAGAGAAATCTAATTTTTTTATCCTGTAGTTAAAATAGTTTGAAATCAATTTAGAAAGAACTTTTTTCCAGATAGTAGTTAGATTGTAGAACTGTATATTGTGTGATTTTCGTATCTGGACATTGAACTTTATACCATCTGTGAAGTAATTTGAAAGTTAAGTGTGTCTACGACAGTAAATTTGAAACGGTATTTAGTTATTAGAACCTGATATTGACAGTTAGTTAATGGTATTGACTAGAGCGGCATTTAAAATGTCATTGAATCAGCAACGAGACGTGCAACAGCCTTCAGCTGTTTGCGCAGGAACAGAGGCCACGGATAACAATTCTGAGACTGTTGTGGCTAGCGGTAGCAATATAAATAATCCCGCTGGTTCAGAAAACATTCATATAACAGCTGATTGGACTGTTGTTGACACATTAGTTGTTATTATGCAACAGTTGTCTCTATTATCCGAAGGCCAAGCGGAGGTAAAACGAGACTTATCCGTTATACAAAATGAACTCCAAAATCAATTAGCCGAAAATCATACAGAATTACAAAATCTGTTAAGAGCAACCTTTACCGAATTAGATCAGAGATTAAACACCCAGACACAGGAAATAAAAGAACAGGCAGAAAGGACCGAACAGAATCTTATTGCTCAAATTGAGCAGATCCGCCAACAATGCCAAGAAAACAATAGTAAATTAAAAGCGGAACTAACCGAATATGTATCCGTCAAAATTGACACGATACAAAAACAAGTAGAACTGTTTCCTCAAGTAATACAAGCTCAAGAGGACATACAGTGTTCCGTAGCTATGATACCCGAAATAACAGAATCCCAAGATAATGTAAAGAAGCAATTTGACGAAGTGAAGGAAAAACAGGAGACAGTGGAACATAGAATGAATGTACTTGCGGGAAAGTTTTCAGAAATGACATTACAGCGGCAAAATTCTCCTTCGGAAACGATAGAAGGAGCTGTGAAAGTAGCTTTACAGTCAATTTCAGAGAGTTCCGAGGATAATTTTTTTAACAAAGGGTTAAAGGAAGTTCGAGAACAACTTGGCGAAGAATTCTCGCGTTGGAAAGAAAATATCGAAAGATCACTAAATCTCTCGCAGCAGGATTTAGAAACAGCGAGAAGTAGGAAACAAAACTCTCAATCTGCGCGTGACATTCCGTCCGCGTCAAGATCCGATGTAGATAGAACTGGAACATCACAAGTTAGATTCGATATAACGGATAGCCACAGGGAAAAGTACGAACAGGATGATTTTTGGAATCGTAGTAGCGTTGAGGAGAAGATGATTAAACAGAGACAATTTCAAATCTTTAACCCTGACAAAAAGAATGTTCATCCTGTAGTCTTTATTCGAAGTTTCAATGGTCTATTTCCACGATCTTGGACAGAATGGCAAAAGATTAGTTTTGTATCTGGATATATACAAGGAACAGGTGCATTTTGGGCATCCGAACAAACATCTTCTTGTAAATGTTACAAAGAATTTGAGCAGGCTTTTCTAGCAAAATATTGGTCTGCTGGAGTACAAGAAAGACTTAGGCAGGAAGTATTATATCCTGAGCCTTTCTCATTTTCTAGAGGATCTCTAAAGAGATATTTTGAGAAATACATTAATAAATCTTTGTATTGGGATGTACCGATTCCTTTGCCGGATATACTTAGAATACTCAAGTCCAGACTACCCACCAGTATAAGGAATCAGCTTATATATATAAATGATAAGGATATAGACTCATTTATGACTACGCTTGATCGTATTGATATAATTGAGGAGGACAATAAAAGGGCAAGAGAAATGTCATATCAAAGAAGAGCAATAGAAGCGAATCCGAGCTGCAACTCGAATGGGAATGGCAGTAATGGTAGCAGTAACAATAATCATAACCAACTACACTCTCCGAGGAGACTTAGAAATGGACAAAATGCAAACAATAATTATTACCATAATGGAAACTTTAGTAATGGTGCAGCGAGGGGCTATTTTAGGAACAGTAGGAATTGTAATCGATATGATCCAATGAATGGCAACACAGGACAGTTCTACCAACACCAGCAAAACAACAACAATAATTACACAAATCAAGCAAGACAATATAGACCGAATTCACCACAACAACCGATAATCACTGAAGTAGCTGAAGAGACAAATACCAATCGGACCAACAGTCAGTCAAACTAAACATGACCGCATCGTGCCCCGGAGGAGCGGTCAGGGGATCTGTTAGGGGTGAAACAGTAAAATTACAAATGTTAAGATATAATGATGGTGAGCTGTTGACTGAAGAGTTAACAAAGGATTTAATAACGTGTCATAATGACAGATCGAGTGTTCCGGTATCGGAAGTATGTGTTGAAATAGAGGAAGTTCCAACGAATGTGATATTGGACACCGCCGCTTCCGCCAATGTCATCTCAGGCGCTCTTTTTCGGAGAATTGTTAGGAAGAAGAAGGTACCAATTTTGCCAGTACAGAACTGCAAAATCATCGGAGCTGTTGGAGCACGCTCTCCCAATGTCAAAATACAAACACAATTAGAGATGAAAATGGGAAATGTAGCAATAAAATGCACGTTCCTTGTAGTGGAGAAGTTATTAGTGGACTGTATTCTTGGTATTGGGAGTATGCAGGAGTACGATTGTCAGATAGATTTTTTGGAAGGAATAGTTAAATTTAGATTAAATGGAGAAGAGATAGCACTGGATTTAAATAGAAAGGAAACGGTGCATGAGAAATATTGTCGCGGTGCCATAATTAAATTAATTGACACTACAAACGGTCGTTGGAAGGAGCTTTCAAAGGATTTAATACAACAGGCGGACTTTAACCAAACAACAATGATAAAAGCTAGTGAATCAAATCAGCTTACCGGAGGACAAAGGTAGCAGCTTCATTATTTGTTAGAGGCATATGAAGAGATTTTTTATGAGAAACCAGGAATTATTAAAGGGTATATTTGTCACCTACAAGTGAAGCCACATCAGACTTACTGTTACACGCACTATCCGATCCCCTGGCGTTTAAAACAATCCGTTCAAAGGGAGATAAATAGAATGTTAGAATGGAACTTGATTGAGCCATCAACTAGTCCATATTGTTCTCCGCTCTAAGTCGTTCCAAAACCTGGAGGCAATGTAAGAAAAGTATGAAGACCAGAATTTAAAATGGGAGGAAAAGATTCGACTTGCACTTGTCAATTTAACTAAAAAGGCAGTACAACGGAAATTGACATATGATAAACGGATTCACCGGATTCAGACGTTTCATCTTGGAGAAAAGGTTTTATTGAGGCGACACATCCATTCCTCGACACTGATGAAGAATATAAAGAAATGGAATCTTATTTATACCGGACCATATGTTATTGTAAATATACCAAATCCTGGATCATACTTGTTGGCATATCCTGAATCGAAAAGAATAAAGGGATTATTCCCGCATAATGATATTAAGAAATTTTTTGAAGGATCGTATATCTGTGATACCAAACATGGAGAAGAATTTAGAGTGGAATTTGACTATGAGTCGAATGTGTATATAAATATCAAGAAGTTTATGTTGTCTAGAGGTTAAGAGACAGTGAGATTACTCCTGTGATAGGTTAAGAGACAGTGAGATTGCTCCTGTGATACGTTAAGAGACAGTGAGATTACTCCTGTGAGAGGTTAAGAGACAGTGAGATTGCTCCTGTCATAGGTTAAGAGACAGTGAGATTGCTCCTGTGATAGGTTAAGAGACAGTGAGATTACTCCTGTGATAGTTTAGCACAAAATTTTTAAGATAGGTAGAAGAATTTGTTAATTACTAGTGTTTGTAAGTGTGGACTATGAGCAGAAGCCACAGTGATATACAATGAAAGTGCATCTACATTTCCTCAAGACACGGCACTTATGTGAGAATTGGTTGTGAAACTTGAACAGTGTGGGATATGTAGGTAAATACACTGTGTGTATGATGTGCGCTGTTCGCGCAAGAAAACAAATGAACTGTGAAATGAAGCAACAGTCGATAATGTCACTGTTGCAAACAATTGAAGAAACTCTCTGGTTGCGCGAGAGAAAATTATTATAATTTTTAGATTTTTTATTATGCTTTCTTTACCAGGAGAATTAATTTAAGAATTTTAATTAACTTTTTAAGAATAGCAGTTTGTGTGTTTCATGTTATGGACATAATTGTTGAAATATATTTCCATAAATGTTCATGAGAGGATGAAGAAGATTCTGTGATTGGATGATTTGTTAAATGAACATACGTCATCATTAATGATATTTATTTGCAAGTGGATCTATAAATCAATTAATTATAAGAATAATGAAAATTTTTCAAATTATTCCTTTTGTGGAGTCAGTGTCATATGCCTATGTTTAAAATTTTTCATCAGGTGTAAACTTAAATTTTATCCATAATTTCGTGATTGAAAGCAAACCTCGGACAGATTCAATGCTCTACTTCCACCTGCACTATAACAAAACGAAGATTAGATTAAAAAATTTTTTTTGAGAGGAATACATTCGATATGAGCTACAACAAAATTTAAATGCCCACGGTCTATATGGCAATGTTTTGGACAATCAGCAGTTGTAATGCAAAACAACTTTGGTATTGAGGACTATAAAACAAAAAAAAAAAAAAAAAAAAAATCGCGATTGTCAGGACTGATGGATGTTCCAGTCTAGTACAGATGGAAGAATGTAGGGATCCACTCCGATTTTGAGTTCAACGATGAAATATGGACTTCGTTGCCTTAATCCACTCTCTTCCAGGGATTTATTCAGTCAGAACCTTTTCTTATTCCACTTTAAACCTGTTTCATGTTCACGTACCTGACCATCTGTTCCTGAGACCATCTTCCTGTTTCTACGGCACGTTGCCAGCTTCTATCCTGTACCATCGCCTGTCCTCCGTGCCGCGTCCACCAAACGCTGTACGTCGCCTACCCGGAGTCCGTACCCAGTGTTCCTGTTCCATCGACTTCACAACGAGATCGCCGGCTACATCGTCGAAAGAAGAATTTTGAAAATTTTTTTTTTGAGCAATATTGTAAAAATTTTTTTTTGGCTATGAGGCACTTTTCCTTCGATCTAATCTATAGAGCTTCTATATATTTCAAAATTACTGGATTTAGGCTTTCCTATCTTCTTTAATACCTGAGCTGGGGTCTATTCTTCCGGGTTTTCCAGGGTTTCCCTGTGAAGGCCAGTTCCCAAATGGGTAGACCTTTTTCCTAATTACACCAATCTACATCTTCCCTGGTTATGTACTCGGGATGCGGGTATACCCCGGTACATGTAAAAGCTACAGCTTAGGTATTCTCGTAACTTATTGTGTTAACATGTTACCCATACTCTCTATAGTAAAATTCTACTAATTCAAAATATTCCTCTTTTGAATAAACAACCCAACAAATTTTTTCTGTTAGCTCGCAAAGTGTATTATCATTAACTTTGCTCGCTGCGAGGGGCAATTGTAATATCTCTTTATATTTCAGATACAATTCTACCCTTGAATGACGTTTACTAATTTTTTATCTTCATACTCGCAGAATCCATGCGAAAAGTAGTTCATACGATAGCTATGCCATGAGCGCATAAGTATTCTATGTAGTACTCTCTCTGGTGGTTGTTAGAAAAAAAAGAACGGGAGCTTCCGAGATTGTCTTCGTGCCGATTAGCCTGAGCTTGGTTTGGAAGAACTGTAATCTGATTATTGAGATTTATTACAGAAGATAACTGATATGAACTGTACGATTAAATGGAAATATATATAGATGGCTCCTTCAAGTAAATGGTGTGTATTTTAAATTTGAGAATTAATGATATTTATCGATATATTGCGTAGTTGTTAATCAGAAGGGACTTCCGAAAGACTGGATACGAACCTGCACTTAATAATCCAAGAGCTCCATTGCTTCTTCGGAAGGTTAAACTTCATCAAAGCCAAATATCCGCTTGATCTGAGGTTTCCCGACTGATTATACAACGCTCCCAAAATTACGAGGCATTTTATTTGTACAGATTAGCAGACTGCCGCAAAGCACGAGCCTGCAGAGAAGAAGAATCATCGCCTGATTTCATTCTAACAAGTAAAATTTCAGAATCATTTTGAGTGACTGAGCTATGACTGTATTTCCTATGATGAATGATTGATTGCTCGAACGAATTGAGAGCTACAGAATTACGTAGAAAAGGAGGAGGAAAGAAATTACAAACTATTCACCTGAATTGCCCACATTTACATGCCACACACTATTCTACATCTACATCTACATCTACATCTACATCCATACTCCGCAAGCCACCTGACGGTGTGTGGCGGAGGGTACCTTGAGTACCTCTGTCGGTTCTCCCTGCTATTCCAGTCTCGTATTTTTCGTGGAAAGAAGGATTGTCGGTATGCTTCTGTGTGGGCTCTAATCTCTCTGATTTTATCCTCATGGTCTCTTCGCGAGATATACGTAGGAGGGAGGAATATACTGCTTGACTCTTCGGTGAAGGTATGTTCTCGAAACTCCAACAAAAGCCCGTAATGAGCTACTGAGCGTCTCTCCTGCAGAGTCTTCCACTGGAGTTTATCTATCATCTCCGTAACGCTTTCGCGATTACTAAATGATCCTGTAACGAAGCGCGCTGCTCTCCGTCGGATCTCCTCTATCTCTTCTATCAACCCTATCTGGTACGGATCCCACACTGCTGAGCAGTATTCAAGCAGTGGGCGAAAAAGTGTACTGTAACCTACTTCCTTTGTTTTCGGATTGCATTTCCTTAGGATTCTTCCAATGAATCTCAGTCTGGCATCTGCTTTGCCGACGATAAACTTTAGATGATCATTCCATTTTAAATCACTCCTAATACCCACTCGCAGATAATTTATGGAATTAGCTGCCTCCAGTTGCTGACCTGCTATTTTGTAGCTACATGATAAGGGATCTATCTTTCCATGTATTCGGAGCACATTACACTTGTCTACATTGAGATTCAATTGCCATTCCCTACACCATGCGTCAATTCGCTGCAGATCCTCCTGCATCTCAGTACAATTTTCCATTGTTACAACCTCTCTATACACCACAGCATCATCTGCAAAAAGCCTCAGTGAACTTCCGATGTTATCCACAAGCTCATTTATGTATATTGTGAATAGCAACGGTCCTACGACACTCCCCTGCGGCACACCTGAAATCACTCTTACTTCAGAAAACTTCTCTCCATTGAGAATGACATGCTGCGTTCTGTTATCTAGGAACTCTTCAATCCAATCACACAATTGGTCTGATAGTCCATATGCTCTTACTTTGTTCATTAAACGACTGTGGGGAACTGTATAGAATGCCTTGCGGAAGTCAAGAAACACGGCATCTACCTGGGAACCCGCGTCTATGGCCCTCTGAGTCTCGTGGACGAATAGCGCGAGCTTGGTTTCACACGACCGTCTTTTTCGAAACCCATGCTGATTCCTACAGAGTAGATTTCTAATCTCCAGAAAAGTCATTATACTCGAACATAATACGTGTTCCAAAATTCTACAACTGATCGACGTTAGAGTTATAGGTCTACAGTTCTGCACATCTGTTCGATGTCCCTTCTTGAAAACGGGGATTACCTGTGCCATATTCCATGATTATGTCGAAATTTCAGCTGCATTATAATGTTAATGAGATGAATATTTGTAAACTATGCTCTGTTTTGACACAAGTAGGAGATTTTAACACGACAACAAGAGAAGTTACGTATTAATCAATACTCGCCATAGTCCTTTGTGAATTCATCTCTCGTCAACTCTCTTCTTGGTCTGGCTGACAACTCGAAACCTGTCCTGTGGTGTGACATTTCCAACGGCTTCTTCTTTCAGAAATTTAGCTTCACTGCGCATATTCTCAGTCGGATTTAAATCAGCGTGATACGAACCAAGTCTGATTAAACTATGTCCTTTAGTGTCGGCAAGTTTGTCTACCTGGTACCGTGGGGTTTTTCTTTTGTACAGCGCTTCAATCTCCAATAACTTGGCCTTATACATGCTACGTTCAGCTTTATTCGCTGGAACCTTTTTGTACCCAGAAGCAAATATCCACTTCCATCCGCCGCATTATACATCACAACAGAGTGGTGTGGTGCAATTTCCATTATTATTGTCGAATTCAGAGGAATATTTTGTAGCATAATATAATTTTCACAGCCAATGAATCTGTTCCTCAACCTCCACTTTGATTGTGAATCTTGTGTTTCAAGAGGTGCTGCACTGTTATTATTACCGCAGCGCCAACGCGAAACACTCGTTCACAACACCCGACTACTGCAGAACACTTCAACGCCAGAAAATTTCGCTTCTCAACGAGGGCGAATGAACGCAGACGCCTCTGATGCCCGACACCACGACGCTCTGTCTACCCACGGCGTGGCGACAGCGGCGCTTTACCAGCCGTACCGCTGGCGGCCTGGGAGGGAGAGCCGGCTCGCCACAGGCGTTACCTGGGCGCCGGCCTCACGTGCCCTGCCGTGGGCCACACGTCGAAAGCGGCGACTAATTTTAAACGCACTATAGTTCGTGTAATTTTGCGATGTCGGCGGCAAATGTGTGCCAGCGTGCGTCAGGAGTCGCGGCACGCATCTTGCAGACAGTTTTTCCATTTCTAATTCTTCAGTTAAAATATGATATACCCTTTCAGATGACATCTGGCAACCGCGAGCAATTTCACGCACTTTCAATGGGCTATCCTCCGTGACCGGTTTGTGCACTTTTGCAACGATTTCTGGAGTAGAGGCACATCTTGGCCGACCACTGCGCATATCTTCAGCTAATGCCTCTCGACCAAATTAAATTCATTTGTCCACTTGGCAGCAGTTGAATACGAAGGAGTAGAGTCCCCCAATTTATTCTGGAAATCGGCGTGAATGTCCTTTGCTTCCATACATTTCTTTATGAAGTACTTAATCACTGCTCGAATCTCGATTTTTTCCATCTGCGCAAATCTCTACACGGGAACGACAACAGAGCCACGTCACCTCCCGCCACAGCTCTCTTCCGAGAGCACTGACGTGGCACGTGTTTGCAGGCAACAGTAACGCTAGCGCTGACCTCTCGTGGTGGTGACGAGAACTTTTCAAACCACCCTCGTGCAAAAACGTGCTGCTCTCCTTTGAACTTTATCGATTTACTCCATTAGTCCTGCCCGGTAAGGATCCCAGTCAGCGCAGTAGTACTCCAGAAGAGAAGAGACAAACATAGTGTAGCCAGCCTCTTCACTAGATCCGTCGCATTTTCTAAGTGCTCTGCCAATGAATCGCTGATTTGCCTTCTCCACAACATTTTCTGTGCGTCCTTTCCAGTTGATATTGTTCGTAATCGTAATTCATAGGTACTTAGTTGAAATTACGGCCCTTGGATTAGATTGATTTATCGTGTAACTGAAGCTTAACATAGATTTTTTAGCACTCATGTTGATGAACTCACACTTCTCATTATTTAGGGTCAATTGCGAATTTTCACACCATTCAGAAATCTTTTCTAGATCCTCTTGCCATTTGTTTTGATGCTCAGATGAGTTTATTAGACCATAAATGACAGCATCATCTGCAAACAACCTAAGACAGCTGCTCAGGTTTTCTCCTAAATCGTTTACAAGCATGTAGGTAAGGAACAGCAGACGGCCTATGACACTACCTTGGGGAACGCCAGAAACCACTTCTGTTCTACTGGATGGCTTTCCGTCAGTTACCACTAACTGTGACCTGTCTGACAGGAAATCACGAATCCAGGCACATAAATGAGACGATATTCAATAAGCACGCAATTTCGCTACAAGCCGCTTGTGTGGCACAGTGTCAAAAGCCTTTTGGTAATCTAGAAGTACGGAATCAATTTGAAAACCCCTTGTCAATAGCACTCAACACTTCGTCTGTGGAAAGGTTTAGTTGTGTTAGACGTTTTCTACATGCGTGTTGAATGTGTGTCAATAGACTGTTCCCTTCGATGTAATTAATAATGTTTGAGCGCAAAATATGCTCCCAAATCCTGCTACATATCGACGTTAATGATATGGGCCTGTAATTTACTGGATTACTCCTACTACCTTCCTTGAATATTGGTGTGATCTCTGCAACTTTCCAGTCTTTGGGTACGGATCTTTCGCCGAGCGAGCCGTTGTCTATGATCGTAAAGTTTGAATCTATTGCATCAGCATACTCTGAAAGGTACGTAATTGGTATACAGTCTGCACCAGAAGACTTGCTCTTATTAAGTGATTGAAGTTGCTTCACTACTCCGAGGATATCTACTACTAAGTTACTCATGTTCGCAGCCGTTAATGTTTCGAATTCTGGAATATTTACTTCGTGCTACTTGGTGAAGGAATTTCGGAAGGATGTGTTTAGTAACTCTGCTTTCGCAGCACTGTCGTCGATAGTACTTCCATCGCTTGACTCTGCCTTACCGCTAGCATACTTTACATACGCCCAAAATCTCTTTGGTTTTCTACCAGGTTTCGAGATAAAGTTTCGTTGTGGAAACTATCATAAGTATCTCACATTGAAGCGCACGCAAAATTTCAAGCTTCTGTAAGAGATCGCCAATCTAGGGGATTTTGCATTCATTTGAATTTGGCATGCTTTTTTCGTTGGTTGTGCAACAGTGTTATGACTCGTTTTGTGCGACAAGGGGGATCAGCTGCGTATTTTGCTATATTATTTGGTATTAATCTCTCAATTGCTGTCGATACTATTTCTTTGAATTTAAGCCACATCTGTTCTACAATTACGTTGTTAATTTGAAAGGCGAGGAAATTGTCTCTCAGGAAAATGTTAAGTGACTACAGAAAAGCTCAGAATGCCAATTACGTAGTAGATAATTTGTGTACGGTGACGCGACGTGTTTCGTTCTGCTACTGCTTGTCATTTGTCATTCCACTTTAAATAACTTAAGAGCGATGAACCGGGTCTCTGGCAATAGTTTCCGAGTCGTATCTGCACTGCAGTGTTTTTAGGCCAAGCATTTACAGAAGGTCATTCACTCGTTCTCAGTGAACGCAATTCTGAATGTCAATCTAGAAACTAGACAAATTGCAGGCGTCGGCGCCGTTGTCTGTAAAAGAATAAGCGGAGATGTGTCAACCAAACAAGTGTTCAGGAAATGGAAGTCAAGGGGGTAGACAGGAATAGCAAAGCCGTCTTGGGGAATGTAACAGACAGTTCCTTTGTGTGCAAATATTACGTCCTGCGGTACGGCTTTAGTTACGTACATCAGTATTATTTCGTGGCATCCACTGTTAAGAGAGACAGTGTTGGAACGAAAAACCTGTATTTCGGTAACGCGAGAACAAGAAATACAGGGCGACACAGAATGTTTGTAGTGTGTAGTGGCAGCCATGGGCAGGTGGCAGCACTGCGGGTTCGTGACAGTTGGCGAGTAAACAGTCCGCCATCTCAGTAGTCATGGATCTGTGGAAAGGACGACAGCGTGCGTTAGGCATAGAAATGTTTGATAAAAACAATGATAGTTCGGTAGCGGACCTGAGTGAGTTTCGACGTTTTTATAATTTAGGACGCATCATGCCATTCCGTCGAAACACGCGATAAAATGTTGGATTAATAATTGAGGGACCGGATCCGCCCTCAAGAAGAAACCAACAGGACGACCAGGGAGTGGGCGTTCTCCAGCGGACGTTGATGTTGTGCGCGAGTCTGTGACACGGAGCCCACGGCTTTCAATTCGAAAGCAAGCAGCAGTGGTCGGAATGTCCCAGGATAGTGTTCGCAGAATTCTTCATGTCGATTTAAAATTTCATCTGTACAAACTACAGATGGTGCAACAATTGAAGGACAACGATTACGGATTACGATTAGGATTCTGTCAACAAATGACAACAAAAATAAACAATGACGATAAATTTCTAAACAAATTGTGGGTGTCATCTCACAGGTTATGTGAATAAACAGAACTACCGTTACTAGGAAAACACAAATGCTAATGACATTTATGAGAGCCCCTTGTACGCTATTAAAGTGACAGTATGGTGTGGTGTTTGATCACATAGGATTATCCGACCGTATTTTTTCACAAATGAACAGGGAAGCACAATAATTGTAACTGCCGATCGTTTCGTGGAGACGTTACGAAGTTTAGTTACACCTGCATTGAACAACTTTCCAAACGTTTCAGAAGCCTGGTTTCAACAGGACGGAGCGACATCACACACTGCACGGTAATCGACGGCATGTGCGCGATAACTGTTTGGTAACCGTGTGATGTCACGACTCAGTAACATACCCTGGCCTCCTACCTCTCCACATTTATCCGTTTGTGAATTTTTCTTGTGGGGTTACCTCAAGAGTAAAGTTTGCACGACTTGACCAAGAACCCTGGATGAGTTCAAACAGAGAATTCGGGATGCAGTTCACAGTATCCCAGTGGTCAATGAGGAATCTCAACGGCAGATTTCGCGAATGGGTTCGTTCAGAAGGACGCCATCCAAAGGACGTAATTTTTTTTTATAAAAATGATAAATGCCGTCAATGTTTCGTAAATGGCAAAATTTTAAGGTTTCAATTACTTCTAGTTTTATTGGATTGCGGAAATTTTCCCGTTTTCCTGTGTCACACTGTACCATATTGTTATCGCCAGACAGTCATCATAATGCAATCTTACTTTGTTTTACCCAGATAGTTATGCAGTAAGCTAACGTAATCTTGCTTACTCCATGACGGACTACAGGTACCTGAAAATTAGCTCTGTATTGCTGGATAGAGTTGTCAGACTACACTTATATCTTTGTTTTTGTTCTGTTGGTCATCATATACAGGGTAGGTCTCGGCTGGAAGGACCCACATGTTTCCCACAAGCCTGGGATAGGGATAGGTGGGATACTATCCGATAATAATAATATGTACAACATATTAACTTTCAGTGATACAATGTATTACTAGGTAAATATAGTTCCAATTACTTATAATATAACAAATCAGAAGCTAGCCAACCAAAAACTGTTTTTAAAAGAGTAGAAGCTTCAGTTAAGCTGTCAGTAACTCGATCACGAAAGCTTCTACTCACGTAATCCCTGATTAGATCCGATCCTTTTTTCAGATAATCAACGAATCCAACAGTTCTCGTCGCACTAATGACCTAAATCTCGTCTTAACGCGCTCCAGTGCACAGAAAATGGTCTCTCACAAGTCACTTGCGTGACCGACATTGTCAGGATCAGAACGTACCGATGTGCTGTGTTATACTGTGACGAAAGTACTCACGCACATCGTATGCAACTTCGCCAGGCGTCCGAACCGCTTCGGGAAAAACAAATGACATCCTTTGCAGTTCGGTCCGAGACATCTTCGTTAGTTCGCCGTCTTTTGCCCCACTCTGAGAATACGCGCCATTCACGTCTTGTTGCCTCAGTGGAATGTGTACTTCACGAAGAGTTTTAGACAGTTCATTAAAGCTTTTTGGGAAAGTTTCTAATTCTATTGATAGAAATTCTCGATCGACGTTTGCAACTCATGAGAGAAAATTTAATGCGGCATTAGAAATCCAATTTTTTTAAATTTCATCGAAGTTTTTCGGGTCCAAACAAGATCCTTCTTTAAATGTTCGTTGCAATTGAATTTTGCACCTGTTTTAACTAAAGTTGCTTTAATAATGACTTTGTAGACGGAAATAGAACAGATTCCCTTTCGGTCCGCAGATACTAATGTCACTTCGTTTTGGCATAGCTAACAATGTTTTTCGTTTTTTTTTTAAGATATTCTTCGTAATGGCAGCGTGGCGTGTATGTCGATACCAATATCTTCAGCTTGCATTAGTCATAGAAGTTGGGATATAAACGGAACTGTAACTCTGAAAAGTCTTCAAAATTACCTGATTCCTTTCGCTAAACATTTGATACGACACCAAGCTTTACGATAGTCTAATGAAGGAATTTGGAGATATTGGCTTGCCGGGGTTGATAGGTCAAAACGTTTTGAACGAGAAGGCTGTTAGAACAGTTTTGTGTTTCAAAAAGGGATCCATCAGCCCACCATCCCGTATTTCCGATGTTCTGCAATCGTTTCAGTTTGTCTTGATCAGCTGTTATTTCCGAAATTTTGACCACGCGTCAGTATATGTGCTTAAATGATTCGTGCATAAATACACTGGTAGACACCAAGGACCGAAGCAAACTCTTCGCTTCAGTGAGACTTGAAGTCGCGCCTACCAGCACTAAATTTAAAACATGCGCGTGACAACGCGCAAAAATTAATTCTGGTGCTCCCTCCTTCAGTGCTGCTGAAGACCAATATACTTGCTGTCATCTTCCCAGCGCCATCAAAATATGCGCCAATTAGGCCATGCAAATTTAAGCCTAACCGGGCTAATTCGTAAGTTACAAGAGCTCGGTAAGCTTCTCAAATCGATTTCCGAACAGGGAACATATTGATCGCTCGTTCTTGTGGGATTCCATTGCTAACATAGCGCACGCAATTTACAGCATGATCAACAACGCCAACATCTTGGCAATAATCTGCATTGAAACTGAAAGATTTCGCTGTCTGGATTTGTTTGGCGATCTCTTCTTTAACTTGAAGTACACATATATTTATTAATTTATTTATAATGAGTTTTGACCAAAAGGTAATAAGACTATCTCTACCCTTACGTTTTCCTTACTTTTTTCTTTTCTTTTTGCTTTCAATAACTGCCTCGAACATGTGGCTTTTAGGAACTGGATCTGACTTCAATAATAGGAGAAGTACACTTAGAAACTCACAAAGGAGTTGCAGATATTGTCTGCGAGTGGGCATTGACTAAAATCAATGTGGGATGTTGAAAATTTGTGCCGGACAGAGATATGAACCCAAGTCTGCTGCTTGCCGGGACATATTGTCCTTTAGAACAGACACCACATGTTCGCAGTTAAGGCGAAAACGGCCAGGGATCTCTTCAGTTCGAATGCACACCAGCCTCGAACTCATACGGTAGTCTGCAAGATGTGTAGCCCCTCTCGCATTTTCGTCGGTTGTAGGTGACATATTTTAATCTGACTTTATTATATTTTTAGCAATTAAAAGAAACATTTAGGTTCATTACTATTTAAATACAAAGTGATCTCTAAGAGTAGCAAGTAAAGAGAAAAAAAGAATGTTGTTTTGTAGATTGTTTCGGTCTACACAAGCTGCTATACGACATTGTTAGCCCTCTTCTGTTTCTCGCTTGCTCCTTGTTGCTTTTGTTGCCATTTACGGTTACTGATTTGATTTCTGCCGTTTTTATTGAGATTGCAGTAAAATTTTCATTAATTTGTGCTGTGTAAAAGAAGTATTAAAAATACAACAAAGTTTATTTTAAACAGTGTTAAGTCCTATAACCAGAGATAGCCCTGCGGCAAGTCGGTGCTAATTACATCCTACGAAATAATTACTTCTTAATTCTGAAACTTGGATAGAGGGAGAGAAATATTAACTGTTCGTTAAATGAGAATTCATTAAGAAGTGACTTTTTACTAAATAGGCTGCGAGAATTTTAAAAGTGATTTTAATCAGAAATTTTTAGACTGAACAGTTTGCTACGAACTACAAAGATATTAACAGTGTCAGTCGTATGTTATCTTTAAACTTCAATAGGACGCAGAGAATAAAATCTCCGGTCTAGCCGGAACTTTTTCTTGCAATTAGTTAAATCACATTTTTGGCCCCTGCATGTTACGAAAGATTAGAAAGTTCAACATAACAGAATTATTTAACTGTACCTCAACACAGGTCGTCTTAAATAATCGATGTAGTCCGTTACATAGCGTGTGAATAAACAGTGCATTATTTACGTATCCCACGTAGTGCGTATTAAAAGCTATTTAAAAAATAAATAATAAGGAACTGTATTGCTCTGGGACAGATTGTGTATCTTGTCAATATCTAAATACGACCAGAGAAAAATATTTCCAAGACAGCATCGTCGTTACCAAGTGGGTCGTAAGCCAGGGGGCAGGGATAGTATGGGGGCCGCGCAGGCTGGGACCCGGCTGCCAAACGCCACCCCCACTACATGGCCAGTCCGACCCTGATTATGCACATACGTACATTGCTTCTGTCCCTCGTTGCCTTCGGCTATGCATGAGTGTGCCATAGAAGTGCACCAAGATTTCAGTTATTCGAAATGTAGCTACAAACAAAACGACTTCTCAGGTTCTCCAGTACAACGAAGAGGTGCTGGAACTTGAGGGATTATTACACTATGTCATCGCAATTAAGTGCACACCTGGCTGAAAGTGACTTGTAAGTTCGTGGCGCCCTCCATTGGTAATGGTGGCATTCAGTACGGTGTTGGCCCACCTTAGCCTTGATGACAGCTACCACTCTCCCAGGCATACCTTCAGTTAGGTGCTGGAACGTTTTTTGGCGAATGGTACCCCATTCTTCACGGAGTGCTCCACTGAAGGGAGGTGTCGATGTCGGTCGGTGAGTCCTGGCACGAAGTCGGCGTTTCAAAACATCCCAAAGCTGCTGTTGGTGCAGGCCAGTCCATTACAGGGATTTTATTGTCGTGTACCCACTCCGCCACAGGCCGTGCATTATGAAAAGGTGGTCGATCGTATTGAAAGATGCAGTCGCCATCCCCAAATTGCTCTTCAACAGTGCGAGGCAAGAAGGTGCTTAAAACATCAAGGTGGGCTTGTGATAATGCCATCCATGGAAAACACGACCACACCGCAACACCACGGCCTCCGAATTTTACTGTTGCCACTACAGACGCTCTCAGATGACGTTCTCCGGGCATTCGCCATACCTACAACCAGCCACCGGATCGTCTGTTGTGTACCGTGATTCGTCACTCCACACAACGTTTCTCCACCGTTCAATCGTGCAACGTCTACGCTCCTTACACTGAGCGAAGCATCGATTGGCATTTAATAGCGTGATGTGTGGCTCAGGAGCAGCTGCTCGACCATGAAATCCAAGTTTTCTCACCTCCCGCCTAACTGTCATAGTACTTGCAGAGTTTGGAATCGCTGTGAGATGGCCTGGATTCATATCTGCCCATTACAGATTACGACGCTCTTAGTTGGCGGTGTCTGTCAGTCAACAAACGAGGTAGGCCTGTACGCTTTTGTGCTGTACGTGTCCGTTCACTTTTCCACTTCACTGTCACATCGGAAACAGTGGACCTAGGGATGTTTATGAGTGTGAAAATCTCGCGTACCGACGCATTACACAGGTGACACCGAATCACCTGACCACGTTCGAAGTCCGTTAGTTCCGCGGAGCGCCCCATTCTGCTCTCTCACGATGTCTAATGACTACTGAGGTCGCTGACATTGAGTACCTGGCAGTAGGTGGCAGCACAATGGACGTATTATGAAAAACCGTATGTTCTTGGGGATGTGCAGATACTTTTGTTCACATAGTGTATATCGATCACATATACTGCGGGAATATGAAAAGATTTTGAAAGGTGGTTGGTTGTGATTAACTACAATGGTGAATATCGATGTAGAAAAAATAAAATCGTTCTCGTCTCTCTGAAATGAAACAAAAGACACTTTTTCTTCCTGTACCGTTTTCGTTGCTTGCAAGACATCGAAGTATGTGAATTATCTTTCATTAGTTATGCCGATAGTTCGATACAGACATGGTTTTGCACGAGACTGTTGTTTCCTATTACGTGATTTACATATGCAACCTTATACTAATGGCGTTCGCTTTGTGCTATTAAAACACAATGCAAGCGTCCCTTTAGCGGGACTTATGAAATCCACAGCCTGGCAAAACCACTGCAGCCGATTTCTTTATTGTGGCCGTCATTCGCTGCTGATGAATATAAAGTGTAGTAGTTTATACGGTGTTTTTCGTTGTTACATACTGCTTATAGACTTAAAACAGCTCACGGAAGTTTTTCTGCTGAGCGAGTGTTTTGTAAGCCACCTTTCTCGTGGGTGAATTATCTTTTCTCCTTATTTTTCTCCCACTCAGCCTGGTAACTGTTTTCGCCGTAGACTCTTTTATGTCGTCATTCCACCTGAGATTTATCCGGACGGTTACTCCAGGATACAGATAAGACTTGGGACAGCGTGCTGGACAGCGGTCAGTCGGTGAGCGCGAGGGGCGCCGTCTGCGTCAGTGTCGTTACTGCCGGCGGGCAACACGTCGCCTCTGCCGCCGACACGTCTCCCTCACAGTCGCGTGAGACTGACTGCTCTGGCCAGTTCACTTAATAGCTGTGCGACAGTTTCAAATAAATTGTGTGTACGATTTTGGTATTTATTCCCCACTCGTAATTCATGTCCTTCATGTCCTTTGTGCCAGTTGTTAATTCCATTCATTTGTGTTTGTACGACGTTGAGAAGAAAATTCAGGTGAAAGGGGGAGGGTGTGACTGGTTTGGACGCCAGCAAGTAGCGTGGAGTTGTCCCACTGGGACGTCGTACCTCGGTGACGATGCGGGAACACAATCTGAATGGGCATTATTCGCGCACTCACTTCAAAATTCTCGCATCTTACCCGGAACTAAGGGAAACTGGCCAGCTCGAAGGCCAGTTCCCGTCAACGTTCTGGTAGCAGAAGGTGAATCGGCGTTATTCGTGCAGTCCACTTCAGTTTCTCCTCAGCGCAAGCAGAGCTCTTCTTAGGCGACACTCCCCACAACACAGTGTCAGAGGGCGGTCACGGGTCAAGCCGGAGGGAAGCTGAGACAGACAAGAAGTGGCCCAGCTGGATAATGACATGAGTAAGGCACGGGGATTTGCCCAGTTGGAAGATAATGACCTAGTGATTTTCTATCAACGGAGCGTGAAGCCTCATCCATCCTGCTCACTTTAATATTTCATAAAGAAGGTCAAATATTATTCTAGAGCACTACTCCTCAGATCTGGACGTCTAAAGACAGCCGGGAGACCAGTTCACACTGATGTTTTGGGAACGGAGTCTGAATGGGAATTACTCGAGCTACCCACTTCATTACTCCCACAACACGCCCAGAGGTCATCTTATGCCATGTCGCGTGCAACGTGATACCAGAAGGTGGCCTCGCATATCACTACAGGGGACCTGCGAAAGATAAGGAAAGGCTGAACTGAATAGCTGCTTAAGGAACGGGTCCCTGTCCAGCTACAAGATTATGACCTAAAAATGTTGTGTTCTGTGTGAACGAAACACAAACAAGACTTAATCGTGCTACTCACATTAATGTTCCCTTAAAAATCCCGTATGTTATTTTACAGCACTTCCCTCTCAAAATAATACCACAAGGCCACCTTCTATGTGACTCTACGTAGCCTCTGAAAGCTAAGGAATGGCCCTGATAAATGTGTCCATAAGTTAGGGAAGTGATTTTGTCTACCTCTTATACTGCGTCTGATAACGTGTAGGAACGGAATCTGAATAAGCGTTATTCAGGCTGCTCACTTCAATGTTACCTCGCAATATCCAAGTAAACATTTTACACTACCATTACTTACAACATGATTCAGAAAGGAGATCCAGTATGTCACCACCAGAGAACTGAAGAACACAGGGAAATGATCAGGTGGGTAACGTAGTAGGTTGGTTGGTTGGTTTGGGGAAGGAGACCAGACAGCGTGGTCATCGGTCTCATCGGATTAGGGAAGGATGGGGAAGGAAGTCGGCCGTGCCCTTTCAGAGAAACCATCCCGGCATTTGCCTGGAGTGATTTAGGGAAATCACGGAAAACCTAAAGCAGGATGGCCGGACGCGTGATTGAACCGTCGTCCTTCCGAATGCGAGTCCAGTGTCTAACCACTGAGCCACCTCGCTCGGTAACGTAGTAGGGGAGGAAGAATGTGTTCTGCAGCTGGAAAACCGATTCCCACTGATGTCGTAGGAGCGACATCACTCATGCTGTCCACATCAATATTCTCTCAACACATCCAGATCATTCTTGGCCACTTTACTTACAACATGATCCCAGAAAGTGACCTTCCGTTTTACTGCAGATAAGTTGGAGGGGATGCGGAATGAGTGAGCTCAATCAATTTTTCTCGACTCCTTGTGTTGCCATTGTCCGGTATCTACGCGGGGTCGGCGCGGTTATTCTTGGGAAGCGGCCTTGTTGATCTGACTGGTGGCGGGATGCCTTTGCTGTCGCCACCTCGTTCTCCCCCCAAAGGGGCATCTGCGTACCCAGCTGCCTGCACGTTAGAAAGTAAACGAATGTTCCTTACGTAGCGTTAACTTGGGTACTGTCCTGGCATTCACCCAGTCGGATGTAGAAAACCGCCTAAAAACTATATCCAGGCTGGCCAGAAAGCCGACCCCCTTCGTTAATCCTCCAGGCTGATTCGAACTGGGGCCAATGCGCACTCCATCCTGGAAGCGGTCACAGCTATTTGGGCAGGCAACGGTTGAGGTGAATAAAACTTACAAAACGCTTTGGGTAAAATCCGGCTGGAAGGTCACGTCTCGATAATATTGTAGGAATGGAATCTCAATGGGCCATTCTCCACGCTGCAGTTTTCAACGTTCTCCCAACAACCCCAGAAGTTATTAGGTTGGTGCGTCGGTTCGTAGTGTTTTTGTTTTGCATGTTTGTATTCCAGTTGCTATGGGCTTATTTCACGATTTGCAGCTTTTATTTGTAGTTCACTTTTGGTATTCGAATTTACATACTGTCATGTTTTGTAATTTGGAGATAGTGACTGGAGCTGTGGGCGCTACGGAATATAAAGTCGAGTGGAGAAATCGGAACATATCGGACATATTCTTCTGTTTGAGTCCAACAGACGGGTGAGGGCAGGGGAGGCGGCCAGAAACATTTGCGCCGTGTCTGCGGATGACGATACTGGACAGAGCACGGCAATAAAATGGTTGCCTCGCTCCAAGGAGGATCGTTTCGACATTAGTGACACTCCATATCCAGGAAGATCTTCGGGGTTTGATGAAAATAGTTTAGGCGCATTAATCCAAATGATCAGCGCCATTGCACTCGAGAACTGGTTGTTTTGACTTTCCTGCCTGCTAAACCAGTCATTCCGACAATTGTATTGTTTCCGATTTCTTTGCACATTTTCATAGTCATTTAGTCTTGGTTTCTTTGCGCTTCCTATATACTGCATTCCAAAACGACTTCTATTGCCGTATTCCTGTCCTTTCCTGAACAGTTTTGTAGTTTCTTCTTTCGTCGCTCGTTAGAAATAATTCTTGTATTTCATGCCTTTATACATAAAGAGCCATAATTACGTCTGTCGCCTTTACTTTAGGCACAGAAAGTCTCCAGAGACACCACCCATATATCAAGTGACAGTTTAGTGTTGTATTTACTAGCGTGGTCCTACTATTTGCTTTATTTGCAAATAGTATTTGTTTTTGGTTCAAGTTAGTATCGAAAACCTTGGATTACTGATTTGTTATGTCACCTTGACAAGGCGTGGGGGGCATGAGGGGGTGGGGGGTGCGGGGGATATGGGGGCCGTGGGGGGCATGAGGATCGTGGGGGCCGTGGGGGGCATGGGGGGCGTGTGGGGCGCCGCCCCTGGGACCGACCCCCATCCTGATGCCTTCCTCCCGGATTTTGCCCCGACACCGAAATTAACGAGACTGGCTAAAGAGTCCAGAAAGTTACCTGGGTGAGCCCATTCCTGTTCTGAACAAGAAATAAACTTTCTTTTAGGACCTTATAATTGAAAGGCCCCCAAAGAATGGCCACACAGCCTCTATCCTGTCTAGCTCCCTTCTCCATCCGTACTGAATTAAATTCATCTTTATTTTGAAGTAGCACTGAATTACTGCATACGTGCTATTCAATTTCGTGTCGTTCGTACATCTTTGTGATATGCTTCTCAGTTTCTTACCACTCTCCAAGATGTTCCTCAGCTTTTATGGTTCTGACGTACAATACTAAGATATGTCTTTACCATGTTATGGTGAATGTGAGAGCATGCATGATACACTCAAGCCATTTCGGTATTGTTCTGACGACATTATCAGCACATATCTTCCAGTAGGACAACGCTCTGTTACTGCGCCATTAAGCTCCTCTCCTGCTCTCATTTTACAGTGGCGCACCGGAACAGCTTCAGTTATGGTATGGTGGCGAACTGAATTGTAAAATAAACAGTGTGTGCCGAGTGGACGGTTATGGCAGACTCGTGGCTGCAGGGAACGCGTTCCCCGTTGTGCAGCCGACCTGTCGTAAGGGCGGGATTTCTTTGAAACGGGCATCGCCTCACTCGTCACTACAGCACTGCTTCCTGTGGCGCTCGCCCAGAAACTTTGCGTCTGCTGGACAGGGTAACCGTGCTGAGCTGCCGCAGCAGTGTCCAGGGGTCGTCCAACACGGTCTGCCACCTCGTGTACAGCACGACAGATGTTTGACCTCAGGGTGCAGGCAGAGTGTCGTTACTCACCACGAGTGTTACACAGCTCCATCCCTCCATGAGGAGCCCGGCTTCGTTATCAGCAGCATACTGAACGTTACCCATTTTGTCGTTCATGTTTAGGGGAGTTTTCGTTTGTTGAGGATAAACTGAAATGTGGAGGATGTACCCAACCCAGTCTTCTATTGCCTCTGCAACTCTGTAATTACGTTACGTACCAGCAAGACCACGTGCATCACACACTGTCTTATACAGCTCCACTACCGCTGACGTACCTCACCTCACCTCACCTCACCTGGCCATGACACACAGGGGCACACTTCTATGTCACGTTGTGTCAAACTGCAGCCCAAGATACCCCCACCTGTTCCGTAATGGAGCAATAAAACTTGCTAGATAATTCACCTGGGAAGTGCCTGGCAGAGGGTTCATTGAACCACATTCACACTAATACCCTATTACTCCCCTCTCGCACAGAGCGCCGAAAAAACTATCACTTATATCTCTCCGTGCGATCTCTGATTTCCCTTATTTTATTGTGATGATCGTTTCTCCCTAAGTAGGTCGGCGTCAACAGAATATTTTCGTATTCGGCGTAGACAGTTGGTGAATGAAATTACGTGAGAAGGTCTCGCCGCAACGAGAAACGCCCTTTCTTTTAATGTCTCCCACTCCAAATCCTGTATCACACGCACGACACTCTTTGCCCTTTCTCTCGGCAGTACAAAACGTGCTTGTCTTCTTTGAACTTTCTCTACGTCCTCCGTTAATCCTACCTGGTAACGGTCCCACACTGTGCAGCAGTACTCCAAAAGAGGACGCACAACCGTAGTGTGGGCAGTCTCCTTAGTAGATCTGTTGCATCTTCCAAGTATTCCGCCAATAAAACACACTCTTTGGTGTGCCTTCCCCGCAACGTTTTTTGTGTGTACGTAATTGTAAGTCTTACGTATGTAGTTAAATTTACGGGCTTCACATCTTACACTGAAGTCCGTGCTACATTTCGAGCTTCTGCAAAAGATCGCCAATCTTGCCAATTTTGCGTTCGTTTAAATTTGCAAAAACATACATAATGTCTTATGGGATAACAGCAATCAGTGATTTTATAATGTTGCATAAAATCCGTCTTGATTGCAAAAACATTTTTTTTTGTTTTATTATTCATATGACCGGTTTCGGTTCATTCGGAACCATCTTCAGATCTGTAAAAATAATTATACTAATTTACCATTCCACGGAAGCAAATGTTTTTCATCCTATCTAATCAACATCAAATGCACCAGAACGTACCTGATATTTCACTTACAGGAGTAACCCGTCCAAATCCAGCAACTTTCACATGTTACGTCACATAAAATTGGTTGGCAGAGTGCACGTCATTTATATTAATTGTAGCACTATTACCGACAGGTGGCGTCTGGTACATTTGTTACATTCCATTTATACATACTGTATTCAGCAGATCTTTTTTATATTAAAAATATTGGGATAAAATATGTAGATGTCAAAGTTAAAATCTGTACTTGTCAGGATTAAAAAACAGTAAAATTATCATTTTTATACGATCTAAAAGCATAGGGCGATTTATATATCTATGGTGCTGATGTGAACTTGTTTTCCTCTACGGTCTGCTTCCGTGGTTCCCGCCATTTTGGTGTTGTTCCGCGGTGCGCTCAGTCGTCTGATGTCCATCGCCGCGGGCAAGAGGGCCGCACAGGAGGGCCCCGTCAACGACGCCAGGCGCTGCACGCGTCTTCCGGCTTCTCCACCGCGCACCACCTCTCATCCCTCGGCCTGGATCTCCACACGCAACGGTTGTCATCTTAGTAGGTCGGCATAAATGCTAAAATAGGCGATATGATTGAATTCGTTTTGTTCATTGAGGATTAAATCCGGATCTTTATTTTTTGTGGGTGTATATTTCGATCTCTTCAAAAATGTTAAGAAAACGCCCCTTATGAGCTCTATGCAGGATTTCTAAATTATTTTCAATATTCGTGACTGAGTGCTTTATCGCAGCCATATGCGCCCCAAAAGCTGTTTTGTTTTGAGAGTAGGTGTGCTCCCTGAATCTGGTTTCAAAGTTCCTACCAGTCTGTCCTATATATTGTTTACAGCAGTCATTACATTTGATCTTATATACACCTGAATCCTGAAATTTATTCCTACTATTACATATTCTATGCCGGAGCTTCAATTTTAACGTGTTATTTGCTCGGAACCCTATTTTAACGTCAGATTTACGAAAGCATCTTTCAATTTTGTCTGCAATTCTTCCATTGTAAGTGAGAGCTACATATTTTTTCTTGTGAAGTGCCCAGACGTTGCTCAGCTTGCAGGGCAGTCACAGCACCCACGTACAGTCTTAACCTAAACGTTACTGCCCTCGGGGAACTGTACAGTGAGTGGAATACACCCACTTCTTCTGAGGCCGGCAGCACTTCATTAACTCGGCGTGTTCTCCCAGGTGGACAACGCCCACTTTGTCTCTGGCCGGGTTACACAGCGCCACACTCTTATGCACGCCCCAGTTCTCCTGTGCAGTGACAAGCATCACCAGTTGGGTACCATGTTTCGGCGAAACGTAAGCTGTGGAAACATCTAGTGTTTGATGAGGCAACGGTGAACCGTGGAAAATTAATCCTGCTGTATCTGCAGCGCTTCTTAGAAGTTCAATGGGACATTTTCTTCTGTTCTTCCAGCACGGCAATGCACCTTAATTCATTACTGCGTCACAGAGATGCAGAAACCCAGATTCACTTCAGCGGCATAATCTGCGACATAGGACATCACGTCACTCTGTTTTTCATTGTTAGCACCCCCTTGGCAGCTCCTCTCAGAGGTCCAAATGCAGAACCAATCCGGATGTCGACACAGATATCGGCATGACGCTTTTTCAATTATTCGTTCCTTGTTCGGAGGGCGCCAGTGTCTTACTCATCTCTGCTGTCAGTAAAAGCAGTAAGCGGTGCGACATTTGCAGTTTAAAGGCACGCACTGTTTTCTTACACACCACTGGACCACCTCTACTGTTCTAGTGCCTCTCGCAAGAGGAGTGTTGGGTGGTGTTTTGTACGCAGCATCTTCGTGTTTCAGAAGACTACCTCCGCAAGATCGCTTCGGAAGTGGCCACACCCTGAGTTCACGTCATCGTCCTGCAGTGTGTTTTGTGTTAAGATATCTGCCATATTTCTGCTGCACGTGAACAAGTAAACAAGAGATAAAATCCATCAGTATGAAGATCCATAGCGATTAACACTTTGATCTCGGGCCTGAAATGTTATCGTTTAGTACTCGAGGTACAAGATTAAACTGAAACACAGTTGGGTAATCAGTTAGGCGTGTCATACCTTACGGCGGAGCGGTGCAGTAGCGAGGGTGCTGTTGACGCAGCCACGATACAATAACAGCGTCAATTCATTTATTCTCATTTCGTGTAAACATCCCCTCGACACCAGAGCGGCAGAGAGCCTTCGTCACCGCGAGCTGCTGGATGCTTGTCTGGACACGGCCACAGGGGCAGAGGGGCGCAGCTTAGGTGGACACGTAGTGTACGTACAGGGAGAAAGAACCACCTGGGACTGAACCACGTACACTGTGTTCAGTTCCAACAAAAAGGCGTTCCATCCAGTTTCCTCCGATAACCTTCATCATTAAAATTCTGCAACCAGCATCACTCCACAAACTCCAAAACATGACCGAATAATTGATTTCATCTTACTTTAGAACTGAGTGTTGTCATGGGATACCATTTAAAGCACAAAAAAATAGTGAAAATCATGTTAATGCTGGAAAACATGGAAAATACTCAGGCCAATGGCACGGTAAGGTCAGTAAGCCCCTGGACACAGTAGTTTGGTTTCTGCAGCTCTCAGAAGATGGCGTCACCACTAAATGTGAAGGCCTTGTCGTACAGAAGACAGTACACTCACGTCACGGGGTGGCAGTCTGACGTCATGAGTGGCCTTCACGTTCTTCGTGGATGTCACGCTCTCGACAGCGAACTTCTGGAAGCGATTTAGGTCACTTCATGAAGCTGGCAGCATGTCGACCAAAACGATTCCCGTCAAACCAGTAAGGAGACACTCCTCATTGCTGTGTAGGCCGTGCTCTCCGAAAAGCTTTATTTAATGCCGAACAGCATTATCATTTGTTAAGCCACCTTCAAATGTCATACGTGTCGCGGCTAAAATTATTTGATGGACGTAAACAGTCTTAGAAATAAACGTCGAGAACACAATTTATTCTTTGGGCTAACGAAATCTTCCATTAATAAGGATGACGAAGTTTTCGTCTCACGGTTACATAAATACTTATATTTCCAGACATATCCTACGACGACTTTTACTGCGGATTTGTTCATACAAAATAGCAGTTTCTGTGGCGGGAGCATTTGGCACTGTTTCCTGCTGTCTTTCATGCAATTGTCAAAAATGGTTCAAATGGCTCTGAGCACTATGGGACTTGACATCTAAGGTCATCAGTCCCCTAGAACTTAGAACTACTTAAACCTAACTAACCTAAGTACATCACACACATCCGTGCCCGAGGCAGGATTCGAACCTGTGACCGTAGCGGTCACGCGGTTCCAGACTGAAGCGCCTGGAATCGCTCGGCCACAATGCAACTGTCAAATCTTCTAGCGGAGCGTCAGTTTGTCGTTGTGGCCGTACAGCTGACACAGTTCGTAGTTTCTCTCCTAATGCTTACACTCGTACGGTACTGGTCAGATGACACGTGGCCACTGCAGACTATCCACAAAACGCGAGTGTCGTGTTTGGCCAGCCCTACTGTCCAGTCTCCAACTCTCTCTCAGCAGACGTCAGCCACCTGCCACCAGACTTCAGAGTACCCGTGGTACACCAGCACAACTGTGTGGCAGTCTGTCGCCACAGTCCTCCGTTTGTCCATTCAGCACGTCGTCAAACCGCCTGCTCTGGTTCGCAGTCTTTTAATTCCTCCTACATCCGCTGCTTGCACCTTTTACGTTCCACCCTTAAATCTATTAAACTTTTTTTCGGTTCCTCGGAGAGGATGGTTGTGTACGCGTGTTTAGCGACGTATAACTTCTCGTAATTAGAGAGCTCCTTGAAGCTTGTCGTGTATGTTTTAAAAGGTTCACCCAGGGTCTGGAACGTACTCAGCATCGAATTTTAATATTACTGGCATTTAAAAAAGAATGCAATATTAAATTTATTGCTTTTACTGGTGGAAAGCTTCTAAAATGATAAAATGATGCATAGAAAATTTTTACTTGTGGATAACAAAATTATACATTCCGCCAACCAGCATCAGACCGACGAGAACGTAGGCCGACGGCATTGTTTAGAGGCCAGTGATCGATCTAAAAATTAGGCAGTTTGCGTAAGTACGCTGCTCGGATACTGATAAGAAAGACCGGTAAAAGAGATCTCAGGGATGCTGAAATAAAAATTTTCTAAAGTAGTAGCCAACTGAACACAAATTTCTAAAATGTGGCATAATAATTTGATAAGTGGAATTAATGATAAAGGAAAGTACATTCTTAATTAAAACATGGCTTTTGAAATTAAATTAGCGTAATTATTTGCCAAACGTCACAGAGCAACACTTACATTTTCGAAACAGCCATTGAAAACCAACGAGAGAGAGAGAGAGAAAGAGGGCTCACAGATCCTGCTTTTATGTTCAAATGTGTGTCAAATCTTATGGGACTTAACTGCTAAGGTCATCAGTCCCTAAGCTTACACACTACTTACACACTACTTAACCTAAATTGTCCTAAGGACAAACACACACACCCATGCCCGTGGGAGGAGTCGAACCTCCGCCGGGACCAGCCGCACAGTCCATGACTGCAGCGCCTCAGACCGCTCGGCTAATCCCGCGCGGCCCTGCTTTCATGTAATCCAAAAACCAATTACGGCGAGTGCCTTCAACTTGCTTTACAGTTTCGATAGATAAACATTTCTCTGGAACTTTGCCTACCAGAACAGCAAAAAAATACATCCCTTACATCAAATCGTGACCTTTTTTTTACTTTACAGATTTACTTACGCAGAAAAATATAAATGTTGTGTCTAGACAAGACAGCCTAGACACATGAGAGGAAGCCGAAAGGCACGCGCTTAAACTCACGCAGGCTGGCGTGAGGTCTGAAACAGGATACGTAATGAATGCTATAAAGAAAAGTACGTACCTGCTGGAATACTTAACTTTAATCCATAATTGTAGAACATCGCTCTTGATGATACATGCTTCACAATATTAATTATCAAAGCTATGGCGCCTTGCTAGGTCGTAGCAAATGTAGCTGAAGGCTATGCTAACTATCGTCTCGGCAAATGAGAGCTTATTTGTCAGTGAACCATTGCTATGAACGTCGGCTGTACAACTGGGGCGAGTGCTAGCACGTCTCTCTAGACCTGCCGTGTGGTGGCGCTCGGTCTGCTATCACTGACAGTGGCGACACGTGGGTCCGTCGTATACTAGCGGACCGCGGCCGATTTAAAAGCTAGCAAGTGTGGTGTCTGGCGGTGACACCACAATAAATTCTTAGTGTATTATAGCCTTAATTAAAAAATTGGGGCACAGTCTATTAAGTATTCAAAAAAGCAACATTTCAGAAAGCACTACAGTTCTCGATTTTCTCCAGGCACTGAAGCCCCGGCCACTATCTTGCTCTCCAGTGTTTAGATCAACACACCCATCGATATTACTAATCTCATTCTCAACTGGAAATTCTCTCTCCAGTGCGACGCGCCGCATTACTTAACGACATTATGTTGTCATCGGCCGCATGTAATAACAACGTATTTTCGTCCACATAACTAATTTATTCATTAGGTTGAATATAAGCGCAAATAGCTTTCCTCCATCCCATAAACTTAGATCTGTATAACCCTCAATATATTGGACCACATGAACAATCCCCCTCATTTAAATGTGAAATCAGCTATTACAAGCAATTCATTAAAATTTATAACTACCTCTAGCACCTCGGCAAATCTGGTGGTTTCACACAAGTTCGAGAAAGTTTACTTTTTTAATTTCATTCCTTTCTGTGTGAAGCAAATATTACGTCCCACGGTAGGGCTTCAGTTACGTGCATGAGTATTATTTCATAGCATCCACTGTTATAAAACCTTCTCAGGGTCGGATAGTAAAACTTGTGCGTCGCTAACGTGAGATCAAGAAATACCGTACTGCTATTGCCACACAATCATCGCAATGCAATCTCACTTAGTGGTGCACAGACGGTTATACGGTAATGTAGTCTTGATTACTGCATGGCGCACTGCAGTTACCAGAAAAGTAGCTCTGTATTGCTGGATAATGACTTACAGACCACATTTAGATCTTTCTTTTTGTCTTGTTGGTCATCACATCCTGGGCTGGAAGGACCCGGGTGATTCCCCGCAAGCCTGGGATAAGGGTAGGTGCGATACTATGGGATAATAATAACATGTGCAAAATATTAACTTTCAGTGATTTATTTGTATTATTAGGTAAATATAGTTCCAATATCACTTCTAACAACTCAAAAGCTAACTAATGAAAAAAATTTTTTTAAAGAGCAGAAGTTTCAGCTAAGCTGTCAACAACTCGATCCTGAAAGATTCGGTTCCCATTATCCTTGATCAGGTCTAATTTAAATAATCAACGAATTCAGCAGTTCTCCCCCCCAGTAAAGACCTAAATCTCGTCTTAAAGCGCTACAGTGGACTGAAAATCGCCTTTCAGAAGTCACTTGCGTCAACGAAATTGTCAGTATTACACAGTAAAGCAACGTACAGGTTGGACAACGTACCGCTGTGCTGTGTCATACTGTGGCAAAAGTTTACATGCACGTCGTACGCAACTTCGCCAGGCGTCAGAACCGCTTCGGGAAAAACAAATGACGTCCTTTGCAGTTTGGTCCAAGCCGTTTTCGATCGGCGTCTTCTTCCTCTGAGAATATGCGCCATTCACGTCTTGTTTCCTAGGTGGAACGTGTTGATCCCAAAGAGTTTCAGACGGTTCATTAAAACTTTTGTCGAAATATTGTAATTCTTTTCACAGAAATTCTCGATCGGCATTTGCAGCAGATGTGAGAGACTTTAACGCGGCAGTAGGAAACCCATTTTTGCTAATTTCATCGAAGTTTTTCGGGTACAAAAAAGCGAGCGTCTTCATTAAATGTTAGTTGCAATTTACAACCTGATCAACAACGCCAACATCTTGGCAAGAATCCGCATTGAAGCTGAAAGATTTCGCCGTCTGGATATATTTCACGATATCTACTTTAACTTGAAGTGCATATATATTTATTAATTTATTGATAATGAGTTTTGACCAAAAGGTAATACTTTTCCTTTTTTTCTTTTTACTTTGAAAAATTGCTTTTAACAACTGGATCTTACTTCAATAATAGGACAACTACATTTAGAAACAAATGAACTGCAAGTATTGTCTGCGAGAGGGCATTGATTTAAATCAATGTAGAATGTTCAAAATTTTTGCCGGGCAGATATTCGAACCAAAGTCTCCTGCTTGCCAGCACACGTTTTCCGAAAGAACAGACACCACATATACGAAGTTAAGGCGAAACGGCCAGTGATGTCTTCAGTTCGAATACACACCAGGCTGGAACTCCTACGGGAACCTGCAAGATGTGTAGTCCCTCTCGTTTTCCGTCAGTTGTAGGTGACATATTTTAAAGTGCCTTTATTATTTTTTAGGTTCAACATTATTTAAACACAAAGTGATCTCTAAGAGTAGCAAGTAAAGGAATAAAAGAATGATGTGCTGTAGATTATTTCGGTCTATGTAGTCTACTACACTACATTGTTTGATCTCTTTTGTTGCTCGCTTGCTGGTTGCTGCTTTTGTTGCTAATTTACGCTTACTGATTTGATTTCTGCCGTTATCACTAAAACTGCAGTTAAAGTTTTATTTATTTGTGCTGTGTAAAGAAAGTATTAAAATTACAACAAAGATTATTTTAAACAGTGTAAGTCCTTTAACCAGAGATATTCCTGGTCAAGTCGGCGATAATTACATCCTACGAAATAACTGCTGCTGAAATAATTACTTCTCGAGGCTGAAACTGTTTCTGACAAGCGCTGCCCTGCACAGTCTAACACTGCCCTTCAGCAGGACGGCAGCCGCCCTTTTATAGTCCCGCTTCGATCCTCCGTGAAAAATTCAACTTGTACATCACGTAACGAGCTTCGCAGTCCCGCCAGCCTAATTTACATCTTTTGATACTTAAATAACACTTCAATTCTGACTACATCATTCTCATCCTCTTCGTGCCGTCAAATATTACAACAATTGCAGATACATACACGCCTGTGCAGTTAGGAAGAGCGAATGTTCCTTCGGAGATGCACGTACGTCCAAAAGAACGTTGCATCGTTCTCCTCGAAAACACAGCCGCTGCAGGATCGCATTCACACGCCAATACCAGGCAGCGACTTTCGATTAAAACGTGCCCCTCCCCTGCTGTATGGGAAACTTACGCAATGTGTCTACCAGCACAGGTTGTGGCGCAGGAACGACGACGTGTGATACGGAAGATCGGGTGTGGCCGTGCGCAGCGCACGGGCGGCCAAAGCGGCGGCGCTGGTGTAAAGCTGGGGACCCGGGTTCGAGTCCCGGTGCAACAGATATCCCCACTGTCGTCAGTCTACTGCACAGCTGACGAGTGTTCCGTACCGGCAGCTGCGAGTACACTCCGTGCATTCCACTGCGCCTCCGCTGTGGCCGTTCGTCTGGAGTGGCGCGCATCTCCGAAGGAATGTCGCGTCACACGTCTCAACAGCACTGGGGTGTCGAACCTTGTGTTTCAGGAAGAGAACGAGGTAATCGAAGCAGCAACGCGAATTGAAACAGCTTAACGAATACAGCCACATGGAACCACCAAAACATAACAGAGATAAAAGTGTAACATTCTGTGCGTTGGCAGAGTCAATATATGCGGTGCTTATTTGGCATCCTAAACTAAACATGCACAAATATGTCAGAACAATATCTTAAAACTACGTCGAACAAAAAAAAAAAAAAAAAAAAAAAATGGCTCTGAGCACTATGGGACTCAACTGCTGAGGTCATTAGTCCCCTAGAACTTAGAACTAGTTAAACCTAACCAACCTAAGGACATCACACACATCCATGCCCGAGGCAGGATTCGAACCTGCGACCGTAGCGGTCTCGCGGTTCCAGACTGCAGCGCCAGAACCGGACGGCCACTTCGGCCGACTTCGAACAACATATTTACGAATTAAAGACATAATAAATAGACTAGACTACTTTCGCATCTCAGATTGAAGTAGTCTTTTGAAGTAGTCCACAATTCGTACTCCTTCATAGATTCACTTAAATTGAATGCACATTTCCACACCACACCATGATATCAAGTGCCACCCCCATCTACGGTGAAATAATCCATAGGATTGATTTCAGTAAAATTTTACATAATAAGCACACGTACGAATAAAAGCTTCAACAACTTCTACCCATATACGAACTGGCTACCAGCTTCTCACCAGTGAATCTTTCAAACGCATGTGCTTCTTATTTGCGCCAGCATTCAATACCTGCAACGGTCGTTACCCTAATCTTCATCTTTCCACAAAGGTAGCAGCGGGCCTTGACTTATCGTGGTGTTTCTTCAACGGACATAACATTTCTTTTGTATGTGAAAAACCTTAAGGATTCGTTTACAATCCTAGGTAGGCATATGATTTTAGCTCTTGACAGTAGACGGAGCTCCAGTAATCCCAAACTCAGACGTTTTCAGAATTCTCAGTGACACCTGGACGTGGAAAACTGTATGTGATCTGGCCACTGATTCCTGCTGTGTTCAATATCTGGAAAAAAAATGAGGGCCATCTTCTGGTTCTTCTGGAAATGGAATAATTACTGGCTTACTGGATAACTATGTCCACGGCACCTTTGGCGGTATTAAAAAAATTTATTAAGTCCGACGTCTGCGTGTTTCTCGATCCAAAATACATCACTCTACATTGTTGATAGCAGCAAATCCCACTTCCCATTCTTTGGTAAACAGGATGCAACAACAATAACATTTCGAAATCCAAAAGCAGAGAACCGGACGGCTTTGCTTGCTCTTATTCATAGATCCTTTGAATGTCAGTTTCTGCTTCAGCAAACAATCAGCACTAGAGTAAAAGATTTCACAAGCGAAATATCTGTTTTTCGTATTACGTTTTCCAACTATGCATGTACAGCTTATGGGGGTGTACCTGGCTTAATCTACTGTCCTGACTGCATACGCAATAACTTCGCACGTTACCTGTGTAAAAGGATTTTGCGTCACGGAAAGCAAACACCTTCAGGGCACACTCGGCAGGCGAGTTCGGCCAGTACTGAATGAACCCACAGTTTTCTCTGAACTTCACTTAGACGATATGATTATTTGCAGTTATTCACAAATTGCTCGACAACAAATCGAACTGCTGCGAGTTCGCCGAAACATTTTCTGCCATTTCTCGTTTCCTTTTCATCAACTCTGGAGCAGAACACAATAAACAGAAAAAATAGTGTAACTCATACAAGCTCGAAATATTTCTATTCCAGTGTCATGAGTGGCCCGTAGCTCGACCAAGTGTTGCGTTGTTGCCTGTGTTCAACACTCGGCTCGTTTAAAGTACAAAAAATACGACGCTCTTCGCAGGACTTCCCACGCATTTACCTAGTACACGTCACATCTCTGGTGTGTTTGTACGTGACTTGTATCAGCTCTCTGTCGCAATCAAAACAAGTGTTCGCTAACTTTATCGGGCCATCGATCATGTATGTCGAGTACCGGGAAGGTGGAATTTTATCTTAAGGGACCTTTGCTCGCGCCACAAGGAGAACAGTACGTGGAAAAATTGCCGAAGCTTCTGTTCTGTAAACTCTTTAGCTGTGTAAGCGTGTTTGATTGTAAATTTTTTTTGTGCAGCAAATGACGTTGAATGAGTATGAGGCGCGATTTTAAACAAATCAAAATCAAACGAAAAACTAAAATTTTTAAAGTCGTGAATTAAGTCGTTGAAGTGTCAGTACTAGCTCTTTGAAGTTAATATACCTCCTACGTGTAACTGGAAGGAACGGGAAAAAGAATAACGAGGTAACAAGTGGCCACAGTGGGATTCAAACTGGGGACCGCTCCCTGAGAAGCGACCGCACCTCACAGCCACTGGCCGTTTGCCGCTTCTGTAACCAGCAGCCGGCAGGTCACTGCCGATAAATGGCGCAGGTGGTTTTATCGGAAACAAAGTTGGGGTCGGAGGTTGCTTAATAATTCTGATGGAAAGAAGTTTACGTAATTATCACCTATGATTAACGATATATATACAGTGTCTTACAAAAAGGTACGGACAAACTTTCAGGAAACATTCCTCACACAAAGAAAGAAAATATGTTCTACATCTACATCTACATTTATACTCTGCAAGCCACCCAACGGTGTGTGGCGGAGGGCACTTTACGTGCCACTGTCATTACCTCCCTTTCCTGTTCCAGTCGCGTATGGTTCGCGGGCAGAACGACTGTCTGAAAGCCTTCGTGCGCGCTCTAATCTCTCTAATTTTACATTCGTGATCTCCTCGGGAGGTATAAGTAGGGGGAAGCAATATATTCGATACCTCATCCAGAAACGCACCCTCTCGAAACCTGGATAGCGAGCTACACCGCGATGCAGTGGGCCTCTCTTGCAGAGTCTGCCACTTGAGTTTGCTAAACATCTCCGTAACGCTATCACGGTTACCAAATAACCCTGTGACGAAACGCGCCGCTCTTCTTTGGATCTTCTCTATCTCCTCCGTCAACCCGATCTGGTACGGATCCCACACTGATGCGCAATACTCAAGTATAGGTCGAACGAGTGTTTTCTAAGCCACCTCCTTTGTTGATGGACTACATTTTCTAAGGACTCTCCCAATGAATCTCAACCTGGTACCCGCCTTACCAACAATTAATTTTATATGATCATTCCACTTCAAATCGTTCCGCACGCATACTCCCAGATATTTTACAGAAGTAACTGCTACCAGTGTTTGTTCTGCTATCATATAACCATACAATAAAGGATCCTTCTTTCTATGTATTCGCAATACATTACATTTGTCTATGTTAAGGGTCAGTTGCCACTCCCTGCACCAAGTGCCTATCCGCTGCAGATCTTTCTGCATTTCGCTACAATTTTCTAATGCTGCAACTTCTCTGTATACTACAGCATCATCCGCGAAAAGCCGCATGGAACTTCCGACACTATTTACTAGGTCATTTATATATATTGTGAAAAGCAATGGTCCCATAACACTCCCCTGTGGCACGCCAGAGGTTACTTTAACGTCTGTAGACGTCTCTCCATTGAGAACAACATGCTGTGTTCTGTTTGCTAAAAACTCTTCAATCCAGCCACACAGCTGGTCTGATATTCCGTAGGCTCTTACTTTGTTTATCAGGCGACAGTGCAGAACTGTATCGAACGCCTTCCGGAAGTCAAGGAAAATAGCATCTACCTGGGAGCCTGTATCTAATATTTTCTGGGTCTCATGAACAAATAAAGCGAGTTGGGTCTCACACTATCGCTGTTTCCGGAATCCATGTTCATTCCTACATAGTAGATTCTGGGTTTCCAAAAACGACATGATACTCGAGCAAAAAACATGTTCTAAAATTCTACAACAGATCGACGTCAGAGATATAGGTCTATAGTTTTGCGCATCTACTCGACGACCCTTCTTGAAGACTGGGACTACCTGTACTCTTTTCAAATCATTTAGAACCTTCCGTTCCTCTACAGACTTGCGGTACACGGCTGTTAGAAGGGGGGCAAGTTCTTTCGCGTACTCTGTGTAGAATCGAATTGGTATCCCGTCAGGTCCAGTGGACTGTTATGTGGACATGTGTCCGGAAACGCTTACTTTCCATGTTAGAGCTCATTTTATTACCTCTCTTCAAATTACATTAATCGTGGAATGGAAACTCACAGCAACAGAACGTACCAGCGTGACTTCAAACACTTTGTTACAGGAAATGTTCAAAATGTCCTCCCTTAGCGAGGATACATGCATCCACCCTCTGCCGCACGGAATCCCTGATGCGCTGATGCAGCCCTGGACAATGGCGTATTGTATCACAGCCGTCCACAATACGAGCACGAAGAGTCTCTACATTTGGTACCGGGGTTCCGTAGACGAGAGCTTTCAAATGGCCCCATAAATGAAAGTCGAGAGGGATGAGGTCAGGAGAGCGTAGAGGCCACGGAATTGGTCCGCCTCTACCAATCCATCTTTCACCGAATCTGTTGTCGAGAAGCGTACGAACACTTCGACTGAAATGTGCAGGAGCTCCATCGTGCATGAACCACATGTTGTGTCGTACTTGTAAAGGCACATGCTCTAGCAGCACAGGTAGAGTGAAACGTCCCCATTGAGCAATTATACAAGACTGTGCTTAAACTGACACACAATATTTTGTTAGCGCAACGCAATCTGACTTTCAAAATTCCCTACAAAGGAATGGCCCTGACTAACATTAAACTGTACCTTTCACAAATCACTTACCTCACAAAAATCTTCGCTGCTCAAGCTACTGCAATACAGCGAGCGCCACTACTGCCAGCTAAATAAAAGATTCAAACTATGGAAGGCACTAACTACTGATAGGGATAGTTAGCAAAATGAAAGATATTAATAGAGAACAAACAATGTATTTACCTTGATATCATCATATACAAATATAGCAGTTCATGACAAATTTCAAAACTCCGCCATCTCTCTCCCCACATCCACCACTGCTGGAGGCTCACCTCCAACTGCGCAACGCTACGCGCTGTTCACATACAGCTGCCGCTGCCCAACACTACAATGGCAGACAACAATGCAAACTAGCCACAGACTGCACACAGCACAGCCAGTGATTTTCATACAGAGGTGGCGTTACCAATAAAAAAACCTAAACAGCCTACTTACATAGCCCCCATGCTCCCCACAAAAATTTTTACAAATTGGATTGGGCAGTGGCCAATACAGATTTGAAAAAAATTTTTCATAATTACAATAACAAAGAAATCAAATGCACACACTTATTGATACAATGTTGGTCAAAAGCTAAAAATTTCTCACAGTCCATAAAGACAGTCCACATTGTTCATCACAGTAAAAATGCAGAGTTTTTCTCAAAGTCTGAGCAGTAAAAGAAAATGCACACAGAAGTAGTGGATTTCCATGCAGTCTTGAAGAAGTAGTGTTGTCCTTCCAACGGAAAAACAGTGCTGACTCTTGACATGCAGACAGGTAATGCTCCACAACAGAGCAAACCCACAGCAGAGTCATTCGACGTTTTGAAGAATATTGGTAGGTAGGTCATCACAGAACAGACCCACTGTAGTCCTGGTAGAGATTACGGTATTGGTGGGCCACCAGAGGTGCAGACCCACTGCAGGCCTTGTAGAAATAATGGTACTGGTGAGTCAGCAAAGGTGTAGACCCACTGTAGTCCTTAGATACTGGTACTGGTGGGTCATCAAAGATGCAGACCCACTGTAGTCCTTGGAGAGATAGCCAGCAGCCATCTGTTGTGACTGTGCAGGTGCACAATCACCGTTGAAGAGTCTTGCGGATAATATAGCAAGTCCATAAACCACCACTTGTGCACTCACAAAGTTTTTGAAATTGTCCTTAGAACCAGCAATGCTGTTATCCAGTCCCTTGCTGAATCATTAACACACGTGCAAACACTATCAGTCCCTACTTCTCACATATTGTCCATATACTATGACCAACAGAAACGTGTGCAGTGAAATGTAACCAACAAGTTAATAATATCATGAACTGGTGACAATTACAATTTTATAACATAAGAATACAATAACAAAGGTACAAAACACATCATTAAAAACATAATAATACAGATAACGTTTGTAGTAATAGGGGCTTTACAAAAGAATAGAAATAAACATATACATCAGTGTTACAGGAATTATGACATGAGTACATACATAAAGGATCACAATAACTTTTGAAACATCAACTTCACACATGAGCATTGAACAGAACAGAATTAATAATGTCTGACATCTTTACAAAGTAAATAACATATTATTAATGCCAATTATATTCGAGGATAACAGTATTCCTCATCATAGTGAATGTAGCTTAATATTAAAAGAAGAAAAAATTCTATGAAACTACATAGAGACAGGAAGAAAACAAATACTCAAGGGTACACAAACACATAGTGGGATAACACCAATAGGAAAGGACAGGGTTCGTTTTCAGTGTAACATTTGGTACTGCAGTCCAACCCAAAACTTCATATATCTTTCCTCTTATTTCATCCTTTGTTTCCACCAAAAAAATTCTATCTAAGCATGCTTTCTGTATTTATATGTTCACATCCTCTGTCAAAAATAGTTTTTCTCTCTGCTTTCTGTATTCAGTTCACATCCTCTGTCAATAATAGTTTTTCTCCACTGTACAGTATCCTTTTTATTTTGCCAGACCATTTTCTGATAGCTTCTCAATGCATTTCTTATAAATTTATAATAGTTAGTTTCTTATATAGTCTCCTCTTAAGTTAACTTAAAACTACTGAGCTCAGATACTAAACTAAGGGACGAGGCAATGCAGCAGCACATAACAAATTAACACAAACAGCAATGCAAAAAAAATGGAAAATTGCAAAGCAAGCTACAGTAAATATAAATTACCAAGCAATGCAACATTACAACTAACATGGGCCAATGTACAGTAGCAAGAAAAATAAGTCAGTAGTAAAATTAGCTTAACAGAGTAACACAATTTAAAATTCAGTAGCACTATGCCTGGCAAACAGCAGCAGCAAATATAAAAAATATAAAAAATATAAAACTTATATCTATACATGACAAAGCTCAAGCAGAAAAAATATTACAGTAAAAACAACAATGCAGATAAGGGAAATGTATATTCACATCTTAATATCTATGTAATTAAAGTGGTGCACCACAACAACTGATTGTAAAAAGAAATATTACCATGTACTTGAAAAGAAAATTATGTGTTACTGTTACTAGTTCCTTCTTATTGTTCTTTCCTTTCCAAGTGCTCCTTTTTTAAAGAATGTGGATCATAAAATAATTATTTAATAGATCTGCTGACAGAAAGTGTTCACATTAGCAAATGCATTTTATTTTATAAAAGCAATGCTGCAACACAGCTGGAAACCAGATATCAAATGAAATAAGCAATTACGCAAACCAAAGCATAAAAACATCATTCAATAGCTATGTGGCATTTCGTAAGTCAGTAGCTCTCAATTCTCGTAGAAAGACACTTGTCATTATCAGGTTTGCAGATGTAAGAATATTTCCGAGGATAATGGCCTCCCCTTTTTTTTGTTCTACCTGTGCTGCTGAAAAGGGCTCGCAATAATGGCTTTTTCTGCAGGCGTCTGACACAGCTGGGTGCCCGTGACGCATTACGTGCAGGTGGTCACTTAACTTTCGTACGGAAATATTTACGACAGCAGTTTCTGCTACCGTGACAGTCTCACATAAAAATATTTCACAGGTCAAGAATTAGCGTTGCAAATCTGTAGAAAGAAAATCCTATGAATATAACGTTGTCCAAAAAATTTTCGCCGGCATTGTGATACATTCACGCATTTACACACATTTCATAACTCTTAAAGTACGATTCTTGGTTTCCAACATCCTTTTTCACAAGTCAAGAGTCCCTACCCACTATTCATTACTCCTTACCTTATTACACATATACGTATCCATCGACACTCGTCAATATTTCGTCATTATAAATATGAAGCATAATCAAATAACTCATATAGCCTCAGCCTATTAATCGTAAACATACCTCAGCAGCATAATACACATCGTCGTCGTAAAAATAACATCATAACACCTCAGTCAAATCTCAAAATCGTCGTAGCTTCCTCCAATAATTAAAAAAATTCTCTGCTCATGTCAAAAGTGTCATCTGCCTCAAATGTACTTTAAAAATCATGAATCCATACCAAATACATCATTCAAAGCTCTCATAGTATCACAATGGTTCCGAAAAAATATGAGCATTTCACAAAGTACAGACAAAATACAATTTCATAAGTGTGAAGTTATCCAACTGTGTAATTGCGTAAACATCTGTCACTGATGTAATAAAAAAAGTTTATCTCTCAGTTACATGATCAGATAGCTGTGTAATTTGTGTGTTAGAGAAATATGTTACCGATGTGTAAAGTTGTATAAGCAAATACCATATTAGCTAGGGTTCCTTGTGGTTGCCAAACACATGGTACACAAAGTAGGCGTATACCCCCCTGAGGATTAATGTAATTATACCCTCAGGTGTTACAGATTACACCAATGGAATGAAATATATCACGGAAAACTTTCTTTGTAATTCAAAAATCTTTAAAAATAAATGTTTTAAGTATAAAATTGATCACTGAAATGCGTGTCCTGTAGCGCTAAATGTGCATCTTGTTGTAAGATAATCTCTGTGGAAGTGTCGTAGTTATTTTCCTCCGAAAGCTAAGTTCTGCAGAAGCCAATGTACTTACCTCATGATAAACAAAAGTGAAATGCTTTGCGTATAGATATCGTAGTTATTATGCTTATTGGCGTGATGAAGAAAGTACTGTACAGTAACGTAATGTTGTGCCACGAAAAAGGCTGTCTCATTGTTGCTATACCACAAAAGTTACTACTAAAACATGTTTTTCTTTCCAGAAGAATTCAGAAAACTGTGCAGATATAAAACAGATACACCGCAAAAGCAACATTGTAAATTGTCACTCATTAGTAGCGTCGTGATAAAAATCGTGTAGCTGTCACATAAACTAACCTCTGTGTCATCTGGTGTCTCTCAGAAAGCACTTTAAATTCAGAATGTATTTTCAAATAAACCAAAATGTTGCATTAAAATCTCATTAGCAGTACTGGTAAATGTTCTAAGTATGTGAGCCTTATAGTCGTTACGTAATCATGCAACAAACAAGCAAGAATGTACACACACAATAACACTGTGACGTCTGTTTACTATAACAATGCATTCGTCATTTCTGTTTAAATAAGTTCTCTTGGTTCTTGATTGGATATTTAACTTCAAACATTGTTGTATGTTAACAGATTCTAAGTCTGACAAAGCATATTAGTAATGTCAAGCGAAAAATTTTATGACAAAGACTAAGTTAAAAAGCAGATTATCTTTCAATAAACGGTTTTACATGTGAAATGTGGTGTAAACCTTTACTCTTCCTAGTACGCAGAGTTTCAACTTCAACGCAATTATCATGTGGTATGCGTCGGATTCTGTAAGGTCCATTGTAAACTAGAAAGAATTTGTGACTCAAGTGTTTCTTCTTATGTGACAATGAATGAGCTTTAATGAGAACTTTCTGACCAATATACAACTTCTTTGCATTTGCTTTACCGTGCAGTTTTCTCCTTTTGTCTGCTGCAGATTTTATATTTTTAAGAGCCAAATCAATTATGTCTTTGTGTCGAAGTTTACGTGTATTCGGGAAAGGTACAAGCTCTCTGATTCTGTTCGGTGGTTCTTCATTCTTCAGTACAAGAGTAGGTGGTAAAGCAGTGGAGTCGTGAGGCATTTCATTCAGCACGTTTTGAAATAAGTGTAAATATCTGTCCCAATGCTGATGCTTTCTGTGACAATAAAGTCTGCAAAGCTTATTGATTTCTTTCATAATCCGTTCAGACGGGTTGCAATGTGGTGAGTACAATGAAATAAAAACAGGTTTGATTTTATGGTTGCGAAGCATGCGTGACCAAACAGCAGATCTGAATTGCGGTCCGTTATCTGAAATGACTTTACTAACGTGTCCAACTTCACGTAAGAAATTTTTAACAAAGGCGTTGGATACAGATCGTCCAGTGGCTTTACGTAACGGAGTGAAAGAAACAAATTTTGAAGTAAGTTCAACAGCGACTAGAACGTACGAAAATCCATTAGATGTTCTGACAAGCGGTCCCAAGAGATCAACAGCAGCAAATTCTTTTAATTTAGAAGGAATGATAGGAAACAACGGAGCACGATGTGAGACAGTAGATGGTTTCGCCTTTTGACAAAGTTTACAAATAGACAAGACTCTTCGAATTCGCTTTTCCATATTGTTAAAATAACAAGTCGTTCGAAGAATATGATAACATGTTCGTGGGCCAAAATGTGCGTAGCTGAAATGAATGTACCAAATGAGCTTATTAACAAAATCGTCTGGAATGCAAAGTACCCATAGCTTGTCATCAACAGTGCAGCGTTTGAAGAGTATGTTGTTTCTAACCAGGTAATAATGCCGAATCTGTGTGTGTGTCTTTTCATGCCATTTGCTCTTGATGTCTTTCCAAATCGGATCTTTATCTTGTTCATGAGCAATGTCCTTTAAAGATGTGGTGATGAAGTTTTCAAAGGCGACTTTCTGAATGTAAAGAATACTGAAATTTTTCTCGAGGTTGCCTTCTGTGGTACTTTTCTCAAGCCCAGCCGGTGCGCGGGACAGTGCGTCCGCAACAATGTTCTCCTTGCCGGGAATGTAGACTATTGTGAAGCGGAATTCTTGCAGAAACAATGCCCAACGTTTTAACCTGTCATTATTTAATTTTGAAGACATAAGAAATTGTAATGCACGATGATCACTGTATACTTTTACGTGCTTACCAGAAAGAAAGAAACGGAATTTGTTAAATGCCCAAACGATAGCTAAAGCTTCTAATTCAGTAACGGAATAATTTTTTTCAGATTTTGTTAGCACTCGGCTAGCAAAAGCAATGGTTTTCTGAATGGTAGTGTCATTTTCTATGGCTTCTTGAAATAAATGGGCACCAAGACCGACTTTAGAAGAATCCGTGCTAAGGCAGAAATCTTGTGACAGATCTGGATGAGCTAAGATTGGCGCATGAAGTAACGCTTCTTTCAAAGAATTGAATTCCAACTGTGCTTGTTCGTCCCAGTTCCAAATAGTATTTTTTCCAGTTAGAGAACAAAGTTTTGGTGTAACAAGAATTTGCATATTCAGAAAACGACGGTAAAAATTTACGAGACCTAGAAAACTGCGGACTTGTCTTTTTGTGAATGGAACTGGAATGGCTCTGATTGCTTCTAACTTTTCAGGATCCGGCTGAATGCCTTCAGAAGAAATAATATGTCCCAAAAACCTCACCTTTGACCTACCGAATTCAGACTTTTCCAAGTTAACTGTAATTCCAGATTCTGCAAAAATACGTAACAAACTGTTGAGGATGCGATTATGTAGTTCCCATGAAGCTTCTGCTATTAGAATATCGTCCACATATAAGGTGATGTGACGTTTTAAGAACTCAGGTAATATGGAATTTAGCCCGCGAATGAATGCTGCTGAAGAAATGTTCAAACCAAAGGGAAGTTTCCGAAACTGATAACAAACGCCGAAACAAAGGAAAGCTGTGTATTTTCTACATTCTGGATGAAGTTCGATTTGATAAAAGCTGGATCTGAGATCAATGGAAGACAACACTTTTACACCATTAAAATTTTGAAGAAGTTCTTGCAACGTTTGCGGCCTGTCTGTTTCAGGAATAATGATCGTATTGATTTGTCTCGAATCTAAGACAAGCCTGATCGATCCATTTTTCTTCTCAACAACATGTAATGGATTGTTGTATGAGCTTACTGCAGGCTCAATAATGCCCTCGTCGAGCATAGATTGTATTTCTGTTCTAACACGGTCCCTATAATGTGCTGGAATTACATATGGTCTAACACAAAATTTAGTATGCTCACGAACACGAAATTGGTATTGAAATCCCTTGATTGTTCCTGTTTTATGAGTAAAAACTGTAGAATGTTCTTGTAAAATCTCAAAAAGGTCCTGCCTATCAGTGTCATTACAATTCTCCATTGTTTGAATTTTATTCTGAATTAACTTATTAGTGTCAAATGCGCCGTCGATATCATCCCTGTCAGTACTTGCAGAGTGATTGTTAGTGTCTAGTTCCGTAGAAAAGTCCGAACTGTTGTCTAACAGAAGGTAAAGCCGATTAATTTCCTCGTCATGGTTTGAGAGCCAATCTTCAAATTTCAAAGCTACTGACTTACCTTCTTTTTCTAAACTTATTTCAGCATCGTGAAAGCTTAAGATTGCTTTGTATTCATTCAAAAAGTCTACTCCCAGTATAATTTCCGTCGACAATAATGGAACAATAAGAAAGCTCATAGAGAAGCTGTGGATTTGACAAAAGAATTCTAAGTTGGTTTGTTGGCGTACATCTACACTTTTTCCAAAGATTGCACCTTGTAATTTAATCTTACGTAACGGAAGTGTGGGACAATCGTTCGATTTGTTGCATTTGCTAAAGGCTGTTTCACTAATTACTGAAATGGGACTGCCAGAGTCAAGTACTGCCGTAAATTTTACATCATTTACTGTAATGTGAATCACAGGATATGCAATATTGTTATGTTTTATGTCGTGTTCCTGGAGTAAGATGTCCCTAATGTCTTCCATTTTTACGTAATTACTAGCTACGGCAGCTGCGTCGTTAGTGTCATAAGAACGTTTTGTGGCTGCCAGCGGTGTGAATCATTGCCTATTGTCTCTTTGTTGGCGAGCGTCGTTATTGGGATTTGGAGACCTAACTTCTACAAATTCACCGTGACGAGAGGGCCCTGCCCTGTTTAAATCCCGCCAGTTCTGATGCAATTCAGGTCTGTCGTTACGATCACATCGTCTGTCGTCATGTCGGTAGTTCCTGTAGTTTCTTTCTTGTCGGTCAAGTGGTGGAGAATTTCTCCTTGAATCGTAACTGCGCGCTGGACCGTTGCGTCTAGAGTTATTCTGTCTCCCTTGATAATAATTATTTTGGTTCCCAAATTGTCTGTTTCTCAGATTGTCTCTGTGATAGTCACTACCACGGAGAGGTGATTTTTCCCTGTAATTATTACTACTCTGCCAACGGTTGTAATACGGGTGGTGTCTGTTTCGGTCACGATTTGTGTTGTGAGAATAGCCTTGTCGCGTCCAGTTATTATTTCTTTCATCACGGAATTGCGACTGATGTGATCTGTAATTGTTGTGCTCCTGCGTTCCGCGATTGTCAGTGTCAATTTCCAATTCTTGTAACAGTCCCTGAAAAGCTTCAATGTCGTCTTTGCAACGTCCTGCCAAAATAATGTGTCGTAAATGTTCAGGCAATTTGATTAAGCAAATGCGGATAAGTTCTGAGGGGCTGTATGGGTTTGACAGGTACTGATTCTTGTGCAACATGTCTTCAAAATATTTCACAAGACTGGAAAATTCAGATTGTTCGACGTGTTTCATCATTATGATGCTATGTTTTACTCGGTCTTGTGTAGCTTGAGACCAATATGCTGAGAGGAAGGCATGATAAAAATCTCCTTCACTGTGGCAATCGTGAATGACCGACCGCATTCTTACAGCTGGTTCATTCTCTAAGTAGCCACACATAAATTCTAATCTGTGCTCTAATGACCAGTTGGGAGGAAAACAATGAGAGAATTGATGGAGCCATGCTTGTGGATGAATGTCGTTGCCAGAATTCTTAAATGTTTTGAATTTACGTGTAGTAATGAACAGCTTATAGTCAAAGTCATCATGTCGGCGAGTCGCATATCGGTCATTGTTACGTCGTTTCGGGGGTTCCATTTCAAAATTCGGTGCACATTGCCAATTTCTTTCATAACTTCCGAAGTGTCCTGTGTTATTATTTTGTGGTTGTTCCGTATTTCTAAGTCCCTCTTCCCGTATTGGAGCGCGAGTGGCCTCTGAAATACGTAATTCTTGTATTACCTGAGTCAGCTGATCTTGTACTTCCCGGATTTCTCTTTGGTGTTGCGTATTAATTTGATTCTGATTTTGTTTGAATTTCCTAATTTGTTCGCACGCTTCTGTGTCATTAAAGACTACCGGTTTTGTGTCATTCAGATTATCATCTACCTTCGTAGATAAGTTAGTGAACTGATCCGAAAGTTCGGCTACTTTCTCCGATAGTGAACACATTTCCTCAATGTGTTTTTCTGAACCAAATTTCAGAGTGTCCATTTGTGTTGAAATCGAATCTACTGTGTTCTTTAAGTTTTCCTGAGTTTTTGCAAGTTGCGTAACCGAATCGGTAGATGCAACTGAGTCAAATTTAGCTTGCAAGGTCTCATGATTTTCATGAACAATAATTTGCAGTTCTTTTATGGCTGCTTCGTGATTCTGTAATGCCTTTTCATGCCGCGAAAAAATAGGTTGAAAATGCTCACAAATTTGCGTTTTTACGTCATTACAGACTTTTTGACATTTCGATTCAATGTTATGTAACTCAGTAGTTAAATCTTCACACGTTTGTTCAAGAGTTTGTTAGAATTAGTCTAACTTTTGAAGCTGTTGCTGTGTTTGTCTCTGATTTTGTTCCAGTGTGTCTAACTGTTGCTGTATTTGTCTCTGATTTTGTTCCATTGTGTCTAACTTTTTAAGATTTTGTTCCACTGTATCTAACTTTTCAAGCTTTTGTCCCATTTGTTGCATTAATTGTAATAACAATGTACTGGTGTCTGAAACATGTTCCTCAGTGCTTTTCGGCAGTGAAGTTGCACCGGCAACATTCACATTTTGACAAGCGGAAAATGTGTCTTGACTCATTTGAGAAAACGGTGAGAACCCAAAACCTGAGTCTGCAGTATTTGCAATATTGTGTTCTGTCATTCCCGATTCCTGAGGCGAGCTGTTGCCGACCAATCGATCGATAACGCTTCCCTGTTCACTACCTGTTTCACTGTCTACACCATTGTTTGCCGCCCGCTCCATTTCCCTATGCGCAATTACCAAATTACTACTTTGAACATTAGTTAATTCATTACTCTGCGGCGCTAACACACTGCTTTCGTCTTCACTGTCATTTCTCAGTTTACTTTGGAGCCTAGTATTACGTTTTTCACACGCCATAATTGTCACAATATTTCACACGATAACACAGAAAAGCACAATTTGAAGAGCAAAATAAAATAACATAGCAATGGAAATAATGTCTACTTAATTGCCAGCGCAGCTGCGAAATACTTGGTGCAAATCTACATGCATGCCACAACTGTTTTACTGTACAACAATGAAAAACTACAACTACAAAGGAAATTCTCTCTATGATTACGCGCTACCAATAAACAATAGCTACACCAATTACACAAACTACAAGAAAAATCAGAAGATTCCAGTGAGGTATCCTGGCAGGGTCGCCATATGAAACGTCCCCATTGAACAATTATACAAGACTGTGCTTAAACTGACACACAATATTTTGTTAGCGCAACGCAATCTGACTTTCAAAATTCCCTACAAAGGAATGGCCCTGACTAACATTAAACTATACCTTTCACAAATCACTTACCTCACAAAAATTTTCGCTGCTCAAGCTACTGCAATACAGCGAGCGCCACTACTGCCAGCTAAATAAAAGATTCAAACTATGGAAGGCACTAACTACTGATAGGGATAGTTAGCAAAATGAAAGATATTAATAGAGAACAAACAATGTATTTACCTTGATATCATCATATACAAATATAGCAGTTCATGACAAATTTCAAAACTCCGCCATCTCTCTCCCCACATCCACCACTGCTGGCGACTCACCTCCAACTGCGCAACGCTACGCGCTGTTCACATCCAGCTGCCGCTGCCCAACACTACAATGGCAGACAACAATGCAAACTAGCCACAGACTGCACACAGCACAGCCAGTGATTTTCATACAGAGGTGGCGTTACCAATTAAAAAACCTAAACAGCCTACTTACATGGCCCCATAAATGAAAGTCGAGAGGGATGAGGTCAGGAGAGCGTAGAGGCCACGGAATTGGTCCGCCTCTACCAATCTGTCTTTCACCGAATCTGTTGTCGAGAAGCGTACGAACACTTCGACTGAAATGTGCAGGAGCTCCATCGTGCAACCACATGTTGTGTCGTACTTGTAAAGGCACATGCTCTAGCAGCACAGGTAGAGTATCCCGTATGAAATCATGATAACGTGCTCCATTGAGCGTAGGTGGAAGAACATGGGGCCCAATCGAGACATCACCGACAATGCCTGCCCAAACGTTCACAGAAAATCTGTGTTGATGACGTGATTGCACAATTGCGTGCGGATTCTCGTCAGCCCACACACGTTGATCGTAAATTTTCACAATTTGATCACGTTGGAATGAAGCCTCATGCGTAAAGAGAACATTTACACTGAAATGAGGATTGACACATTGTCGGATGAACCACTCGCAGAAGTGTACCCGTGGAGGCCAATCAGCTGCTGATAGTGCCTGCACACGCTGTACACGGTACGGAAACAACTGGTTCTCCCGTAGCAGTCTCCATACAGTGACGTGATCAACGTTACCTTTTACAGCAGCAACTTCTCTGACGCTGACATTAGGGTTATCGTCAACTGCACGAAGAATTGCCTCGTCTGTTGCAGGTGTCCTCGTCGTTCTAGGTCTTCCCCTAGTCGCGAGTCGTAGGCTGGAATGTTCCGTGCTCCCTAAGACGCCGATCAATTGCTTCGAACGTCTTCCTGTCGGGACACCTTCGTTCTGGAAATCTGTCTCAATACAAACGTACCGCGCCACGGCTATTACCCCGTGCTAATTCGTACATCAAATGGGCATCTGCCAACTCCGCATTTGTAAACATTGCACTGACTGCAAAACCACGTTCGTGATGAACACTAACCTGTTGATGCTACGTACTGATGTGCTCGATGCTAGTACTGTAGAGCAATGAGTCGCGTGTCAACACAAGCACCGAAGTCAACATTGCCTTCCTTCAATTGGGCGAACTGGCGGTGAATCGAGGAAATACAGTACATGTTAATTAAGCGTTTAAGGACACATGTCCACTTAACATCTTTACTTTATTTGTGTGTGAGGAATGTTTCCTGAAAGTTTGGCCGTACCTTTTTGTAACACCTTCTATATATATATATATATATATATATATATATATATATATATATATATATATATATATATATATATATATAGTGGTTCATTGATAGTGAGTGGGCCCAATACCTCATGAAATAAGCATCATACGAAAAAACTACAAAGAACGAAACTCGAGTAGCTTGAAAGGGGTAACCAGATGGAGCTGTCGTTGGCCCGCTAGATGGCGCTGCCATACGTCAACTGGATATCAACTGCGTTTTTTTTAAATAGGATCCCCCATTTTTATTACATAGTCGTGTAGTACCCAAAGAAATGTAAATGTTTTAGTTGGGCCTCCTTTTTCGCTTTGTGATAGATGGCGCTGTAATAGTCGCAAACGTATAAGTACGTGGAATCGCGTAACATTCCGCCAGTGCGGACGGTATTTGCTTCGTGATACATTACCCGTGTTAAAATGGACCGTTTACCAATTGCGGAAAAGGTCGATATCGTGTTGATGTATGGCTAATGCGATCAAAATGCCCAACGGGCGTGTGCTATGTATGCTGCTCGGTATCCTGGAGGACATCATGCAAGTGTCTGGACCGTTCGCCGGATAGTTAGGTTATTTAAGGAAACAGGAAGCTTTCAGCCACATGTGAAACGTCAACGACGATCTACAACAAATGATGATGCCCAAGCAGGTGTTTTAGCTGCTGTCGCGGCTAATCCGGACATCGGTAGCAAATTGCGGGAGAATCGGGAATCTCAAAAACTTCGGAGTTGAGAATGCTACATCAACATCGATTGCGCCCGTACCATATTTTTAAGCATGACGAATTGCATGGCGACGACTCTGAACGTCGTGTACAATTCTGCCACAGGGCACAAGAGAAATTACGGGACGATAACAGATTTTTTGCACGCGTTCTATTTAGCGACCAAAATGGGTAACGTAAACCGGCATAATATGCACTATTGGGCAACGGAAAATTCACGATGGCTGCGACAAGAGGAACATCAGTTACCTTGGCAGGTTAATTTATGGTGCGGCATTATGGGAGTAAGGATAATTGGCCCCCATTTTATCGACGACAATCTAAATGGTGCAATGTATGCTGATTTCCTACGTAATGATCTGCCAATGTTACTACGTTTCACTACATGACAGAATGGTGATGTACTTGCAACATGATAGATGTCCGGCAATAGCTCGCGTACGGTTGAACCGGTATTGAATAGCATATTTCATGACAGGTGGGTTGGTTGTCGAAGCACCATGCCGCGGCCCGCACGTTCACTGGATCTGACGTCCCCGGATTTCTTTCTGTGGGGAAAGTGGAAGGATATTTGCTATCGTGATCCACAGACAACGACTGACAACATGCGTCAGCGCATTGTCGATGCATGTGCGAACATTACGGAAGGCGAACTACTCACTGTTGAGAGGAATGTCGTTACACCTGTTGCCAAAGGCATTGAGGCTAACGGACATCATTTTCAGCATTTATTGGATTAATGTGGTATTTACAGGTAATCACGCTGTAACAGCATGGGTTCTCAGAAATGATAAGTTCACAAAGATACATGTATCACATTGGAACAACCGAAATAAAATCTTCAAACGTACCTAGATTTTGTATTTTAATTTAAAAAACCAACCTCTTACAAACTGTTCGTCGGAAACTGTGAGCCATATGTTTGTGACTATGACAGCGCCATATATATCATAAAGTGAAAAAAGTGCTCCAACTAAAACATTCATATTTCTTTACGTACTACACGAATATTTAATAAAAATGGGGGTTCCTATTTCAAAAAATGGAGTTGATATCCGTTTGACATATGGCAGCGGCATCTAGCGGGCGAACCACAGCGCCATCTGGTTTCCCCCTTCAAGCTAGACAAGTTTCGTTCTTTGTAGTTTTTTCATTTGACGCTTATTTCGTGAGATATTTAGCCCTGTCACGATCAATGGGCCACCCTGTATATATACCTCGAGTGTGGAACGGAAAAGCCCTTTTGACTTTTCACGTACTGATAGAAGTCACTATAAATTTGTCGCATATATATACTTAAATGAAATTCCCCGAAATACTGTAATTTGTAATAAATGTACAGCCTGCTGAGGTATGTTTGTATTTGACAGTTGTTGCATGATTCATACAAATGTGTCCTGCCTTGCACGGCTGTTTCATTCTGCGTGCCATGTCGAAGGCATCGAAACCCAGACTCACAGCCTGTGCAGTTACTGTGAAGACGTCAGAAAAGAAGACAAAAACCCTCTGTCTTTGTTTTCGTGACTGGATTTTGAGACGTGAAAACTTCAATACCCACAGTCAATGTCGCAAATAGGACGCTGATGCGACCTGCACTTGTGTACTGCTGGAGGCTTTGGGATCCGCACCAGGTCGGACTGAAAGAAGACATCGAAGCAATTCAGAGGCGGGCTGCTAGGTTTGTTACCGCTAGGTTCGAACTATACGTGTTACGGAGATGCTCCGGGGACACAAATGGGAATCCCAGGAGGGAAAGCGACGTTATTTTCGAGAAATACTATTTGGAGGACCGGTATTTGAAGCTGACTGCCTATCGATTCTAGAGCCGTCTATACGCACTGCACGTAAGGATAAATTACGAGAAGTCAGGGCTCACACGGAGGCATACAGGCAGTCGTGTTTCCCTCGCTCTCTGTGCGAGTGGAACTGGAAAGGAAACGACAAGTAGTGGTACATAGTACTCTCCGCCACGCACCGTACGTTGGCTTGCGGAGTATCTGTGTAGATGTAGGTGTATGCTGAGACCTACATAGCGGATAGACACGGGAAACCATAGCATTTTCAAGCATTTTTCATTCCGAATTTTGCCTCTCGATCACTTCGAGGAGCGAATTTAAAGTGATTAGAGAAAATGGTTTAAATGGCTGTGAGCACCATGGGACTTAACTTCTGAGGTCAATAGTCCCCTAGAACTTAGAACTACTTAAACCTAACTAACCTAAGGACATCACACACGTCCATGCCCGAGGCAGGATTCGAACCTGCGACCGTAGCGGTCTCGCGGTTCCAGACTGTAGCGCCTAGAACCGCTCGGCCACATCGGCCGGCGCGTGTTCAATCTCGCACCTCCAACGTGGGAACGGCCAGTGGAAGCCTTCCGACATTTCGCATTACTAAAAACGAGAGGTGGTCTAGGACTGCGGTACGTGGGTGGGATGACATGCGACAATAAATTGGTAAATACTTAAGATGTCGAATTTAGTGTGAAAACGTTCTACATTATTTATACATAAAGAGAGACACATTCTTTGCAGGTTGCAGAGACCTTGATCTCAAGCTGATAGGCCGGCACTTATCTGGAAACGTGAGTGGGCACCTGGCAGTCAACACTCCAGACCTGTGATAAGCTGATAAGCGAGTCGCCGTTATCGGGTGTAGACACTTGAGCAATGGGGCCAGTGATTTGCGATTCTGCGCCGTTAGGAAATAGTGAGGGCCCAACTGAAGAGAAACGGCTCCATTTCGGGAGGTTTCGGAGACGGAGCAGCTGAGAGGTGTGTGCGTGCAGGAGGGCTGCGTGTGGAGCAGCCTGGCTTTGGGGGGCGGCAGGGGGTGGGATACGGGGGGAGGGGGACTGGGGGCGGGGGGGAGGCTCTGCAGGGGGGTCTGCAGTCCGACGTGGAGACCCTCCGATGGGACTAAATCCCTCTCTGAGACATGGCAAACGTTAACAGAGTAACACGTGAGACATCGTCCCCTTGTATCACACACGACGGGTGGATAATAACACATGAAGGTCAACGTGAACACCTTGTTACACTACAGAAATGTATTAGCTAGGGTAGCTCATTGTAGGTTGTTTATTATCAGAAAGTAATACGGTGTATCTTCTCAGGCATGGGCCTGGCTCAGAGAATTTTCGACTTGCTGAACACAGCACGATGTGCTGAAGGCGAAAACTCTATAGAAACTACAGTGTCCACGCCTCCTCCCCGAGAAGGCACAATAGGTCGCTGATATCCTCGAGACACTAAACACTCTAGCGGAGAACACCGGCTGCATTCTCAGACGATGAAGTGACCTACAGGGAAGGGCAACTTCACGATGACTGCAAGGAAACCTGGAACAAATCTGACGGTATTTTTTTGCTTCATTTGCAAACAGAAACCTCTCTTTAAATAGGCATCAATGCAATAATAATATCTAGTAATTAGATAAAGAGTGTCATGTTGGCCTGTTGCTGAATTCCACGTTTGCATGAGATGCGATAGTATGTGTAGAGATACATTATAAAACTACGCGTACATCACTAGTTGGCAAGCCACGTGACTCCGTGCGCTGGAGAGTACTTCTGGGCGCACGAACTGACCCGCCCCTCCCCTCTTCCAGTCGCGGATGCCGCATGGGAAGAGCGGTCGTGGCTAAGACACGCACTGGCTCTGATTTCCAGAATTTTCGCGCGCGCTGATATCGCGAGATGTACGTGACAGGCGGTGAGGCGTTGTCCGACTCTTCGCAGAAAGTACTCTCTCGACATGTCAGTAGTAAACCTCTGCGAGATAGACAACACCTCTCCTGCAGCGTCTGCCCCTGGAGTCTGTTGATGATATCTGTAGCTCTCTTGCGCCGACTAAACGATCAGGTGGCGAAACACACCGCTGTTCGTTGCATATTCTCTCTCTCGTCTCTCAGACCTACCTCGTAAGCGTAGCAGACTAACAACACTCAACAATGGGCCAAACAAGCGCCTTATAAGCCTGGTTCTTCGCGCATGAGTTACACTTCCTTGACATTCTGCCTCTCAATCTGCCGTCTGCTGTTCAAAAAATGTTCAAATGTGTGTGAAACCTTATGTGACTTAACTGCTAAAGTCCTCAGTCGCTAAGCTTACACTCTACTTAACCTAAATTACCCTAAGGCCAAACACACACACCCATGCCCGAGGGAGGACTCGAACCTCCGCCGGGGCCAGCGGCACAGTCCTTGACTGCAACGCCTCAGACCGCTCGACTAATCCCGCGCGGCTTGGCGTCTGCTTTTCCTGCTATTTGTTTCGTGCGGTCGTTCCACTCAAGGTCGTTCTGAATAGTTACGCCTACATGCTGCTCAGAGTAGCTGTACAGTAGTGCACTTGTTCTCCTATGTACGCGCGATGTCGTACATTTATTTATATTCAGGGTCAACCGCCAGAGCCTGCACCATTCATCAGTGCTCTGCAGGTCGTTGTGGAAATAGACACTGCGTTGCTACTTTCTTACAGACAACTGCACTACCTGCGAACAGTGTAAAAGAGCTTCCGACGCTTTCTACTAGATCATTCATGTACACTGCAAACAGTAACGAAACTAACACTCTTCCTCAGTGTATTGCTTACATTACCTATAGATATCAGGATTCTGTTCCATTGAGAGTGACAACTTGAGTTCTATCTCTTGAAACGTCGCCTTTGAACTATTTATACACGACTGTCCTTAAACTGACACAAAATATTTTTAGCGCAACGCAATCTGACTATCAAAGATCCCTGCAAAAGAATGGCCCTGACTAACATTAAACTATACCTTTCACAAATCACTTACCTCACAAAAATCTTCGCTGCTCAAGCTACTGCAATACAGCGAGGGCCACTACTGAAAGCTAAATAAAAGATTCAAACTATGGCAGGCACTAACTACTGATAGGGATAGTTAGCAAATGAAAGATGTTAATAGAGAACAAACAATGTATTTACCTTAATATCATCACAAGTCATAATATATATATCAGTTCATGACAAATTATAAATCTCCGCCATCTCTCTCCCCACATCCACCACTGCTGGCGGCTCACCTCCAACTGCGCAACGCTATGCGCTGTTCACAGCCAGCTGCCGCTGCCCAACACTACAATGGCGAGTATTACAATAATGCAAAGCACACAGACTGCCCACAGCACAGCCAGTGATTGTCATACAGAGGTGGCGTTACCAATAAAAAACCTAAACAGCCTACTTACATAGAGAAAACATAAACAGCCTACTTACATAGAGAAAACATAAACAGCCTACTTACATAGCCCCCATGCTCCCCACAAAAATTTTTGCAAATGGTGTTGGGCACTGGCCAATACAGATTTGACAAAAATTTTTCACAATTACAGTAACAAAGATATAAAATGCACACACTTATTAATATTATGTTGGTCAAAAGATCAAAATTTCTCACAGTCCATAAAGACAGTCCACATTGTTCATCACAGTAAAAATGCAGAGTTTTTCTCAAAGTCCAAGCAGTAAAAGAAAATGCACATAGAAGTAGTGGATTTCCATGCAGTCTTGAAGAAGTAGTGTTGACCTTCCAACGGAAAGACAGTGCTGACTCTCGACATGCAGACAGGTAATGGGCCACAATGGAGCAAACCCACAGCAGAGTCATTCGAAGTTTTGAAGAATATTGGTAGGTAGGTCATCACAGAGCAGACCCACTGAAGTCCTGGTAGAGATTGTGGTATTGGTGGGCCACCAGAGGTGCAGACCCACTGTAGTCCTTGTAGAGATTACGGTATTGGTGGGCCATCAAAGATGCAGACCCACTGTAGTCCTTGTAGAGATGGCCAGCAGCCATCTGTTGTGACTGTGCAGGTGCACAATCACCATTGAAGAGTCTTGCGGATAATATAGCAAGTCCATAAACCACCACTTGTGCACTCACAAAGTTTTTGAAATTGTCCTTAGAACCAGCAATGCTGTTATCCAGTCCCTTGCTGAGTTATTAACACACGTGCAAACACTAACAGTCCCTACTTCTCACATATTGTCCATATACTACGACCAACAGAAACGTGTGCAGTGAAATGTAACGAACAAGTTAATAATATCATGAACTGGTGACAATTACAATTGTAGAACATAAGAATACAATAAAGGTACAAAATACATCATTAAAAACATAACAATATAGATAACATTTGTAGTACAGGCTTTACAAAAGAATAGAAATAAACATATACATCAGTGTTACAAAAATAGTGACATAAGTACATACATAAAATAATGAGAATAGTTTTCGAAACATTAATTTCACACATGAACATTGAAACAGAACAGAATTGTAAACAACTTTACAAAGAAAATAACATATTATTAATGCAACTTATATTTGAGGATAACAGTATTCCTCCTCATAGTGAATGTAGCTTAATATTAAAAGAAAAAAAATTCTATGAAACTACACAGAGACAGGAAGAAAACAAATACACAAGGGTACACAAACACATGGTGGGATAACACCAATAGGAAAGGACAGGGTTCGTTTTCAGTGTAACATTTGGTACTGCAGTCCAACCCAAAACTTCATATATCTTTCCTCTTATTTCATCCTTTGTTTCCACCAAAAAAATTCTATCTAAGCATGCTTTCTGTATTTATATGTTCACACATTTCTCACCTCAACATTTATTTCCAAGAAAGTCCTACCTAAACCTGTTTTCTGTATTCTAACCATATTTCTTTCAATTCATCGCAACTCATTCTCTTATATAGTCTACCCCCTCTTAAGCTAACTTAAATCTACTGAGCTCAGATGCTAAACTAAGGGACGAGGCAATGCAGCATCACATAACAAATCAACACAAACAGCAATGCAAAAAATGCAAATTGGCAAAGCTAGCAGCATAAATGTGCAAAAGTCAAATTCAATAACACTATGCCTGGCAAACAGCAGCAACTTATACCTAAACATGACATTGCGCAAGCAGAAAAAATATTACACTAAACAACAATGCAGATAAGGGAAATGTATATTCACATCTTAATGTCTATGTAATTAAAGTGGTGCACCACAAGAACTGATTGTAAAAAGAAATATTACCATGTACTTGAAAAGAAAATTATGCGTTACTGTTACTAGTCCCTTCTTATTGTTCTTTCCTTTCCAAGTGTTCCTTTTTTAAAGAATGTGGATCATAAAATAATTATTTAATAGATCTGTTGACAGAAAGTGTTCACATTAGCAAATGCATTTTATTTTATAAAAGCAATGCTGCAACACAGCTGGAAAACAGATGTCAAATGAAATAAGCAACTATGAAAAGCAAAGCATAAAAATATCATTCAGTAGTCATGTGACATTTCGTAAGTTAGTAGAAATTCTCTCAACTCTCATAGAAAGACGCTTGTCATAATCAGGTGTGCAGATGTACGAATATTTCCCATCAATTCATAAGCATTTCAGTAATTAGCACAAAGTGCGAGTAATCATATGTTTTCAAGTAACGTGGGTGTCGCATTAGCGATGAAAGGCACACCCTAATGGCTTGTTCTCCAGGTGTTTTCCTGTGCTCTGAAAGGCACGCGCTAATGGCTTTTTCTCCAGGCGTCTGACACAGCTGGGTGCCCACGACGCATTATGTGTAGGTGGTCCGTTAACTTTCTTACGGAAATATTTACGACAGCAGTTTCCGCTACAGAGACAGTCGCATATAAAAATATTTCACAGGTCAAGAATTTGCGTTACAAATCTGTAGAAACAAAATGCTATTGATATAACAGTGTCCAAAAAAAATTTTCGTCTGCATTGTAATACATTCACGAATATACACACACATTTCATAACTCTTAAAGTACGTTTCTTGGTTTCCAACATCCTTTTCATAAATCAGAGTCCCTAAACACTACTCATTATTCCTTACCTCATTATACATATACATATTCGTCGACACTTCTTCAATATTTCATCGTGAGAAATACGTAGCATAATAAACATTCCTCAACAACATAATACACATCGTCGTCGTAATAATAACATCATAACACTTCAGTCAAATCTCAAAATCGTCGTAACTTCCTCCAATAATTAAAAAAATTCTCTGCTCATGTCAAAAGTGTCATCTGCCTCAAACGTACTTTAAAAATCATAATCCCTTTACCAAATACATCATTCAAGGCTCTCATAGTATCACAATGATTCCGAAAAAATATGAACAGTTTACAAAGTACAGACAAAATACAGTTTCATAAGTATAAAGTTACCCAACTGTGTATTGCGTAAACATGTGTCACTGATGTAGTAAAAAAATGTTTATCTCTCAGTGAAATGATCAGATAGCTGTGTAATTTGTGTGTTAGAGAAATATGGTACCGATGTGTAAAGTTGTATAAGCAAATACCATATTAGCTAGGGTTCCTTGTGCTTGCCAAACACATGGTACACAAAGTAAGCGTGTACCCCCCTGAGGATTAATGTAATTATACCCTCAGGTGTTACAGATTACAGCAATGCAATGAAATGTATCACGGAAAACTTTCTTTGTAATTCAAAAATCTTTAAAAATAAATGTTTTAAGTACAAAATTGATCACTGAAATGCGTGTCCTGTAGCGCTAAATGTGCATCTTGTTGTAAGATAATCTCTGTGGAAGTGTCGTAGTTATTTTCCTCCGAAAGCTAAGTTCTGCAGAAGCCAATGTACTTACCTCATGATAAACAAAAGTGAAATGCTTTGCGTATAGATATCGTAGTTATTATGCTTATTGGCGTGATGAAGAAAGTACTGTACAGTAACGTATTGTTGTGCCACGAAAAAAGGCTGTCTCATTGTTGCTATACCACAAAAGTTACTACTAAAACATGTTTTTCTTTCCAGAAGAATTCAGAAAACTGTGCAGATATAAAACAGATACACCGCAAAAGCAACATTGTAAATTGTCACTCATTAGCAGCGACGTGATAAAAATCGTGTAGCTGTCACATAAACTAACCTCTGTGTCATCTGGTATCTCTCAGAAAGCACCTTAAATTCAGAATGTATTTTCAAATAAACCAAAATGTTGCATTAAAATCTCATTAGCAGTACTGGTAAATGTTCTAAGTATGTGAGCCTTATAGTCGTTACGTAATCGTGCAACAAACAAGCAAGAATGTACACACACAATAACACTGTGACGTCTGTTTACTATAACAATGCATTCGTCATTTCTGTTTAAATAAGTTCTCTTGGTTCTTGATTGGATATTTAACTTCAAACATTGTTGTATGTTAACAGTTTCTTAAGTCTGACAAAGCATACTAGTAATGTGAAGCGAAAAATTTTATGACAAAGACTAAGTTAAAAAGCAGATTATCTCTCAGTAAGCGGTTTTACATGTGAAATGTGGTACAATCTTTACTCTTCATAGTACTCAGAGTTTGAACTTGAATGCAATTGTCAGGCGGTATACGTCGGTAAAGAATACTGGAGTTTTTCTCAAGGTTAGCGTCTATGTTATTTTTCTCTGAGCCACCTGGCGCACGCGGCTGCCTGCTGTGCGAGTCATTGTCTGTCTCTTTGTTGGCGCGCGTCGTTATTGGGATTAGGAGACCTAACTTCTACAAATTCGCCTTGCCGAGAGGGCCCTGCTCTGTTTGAATCCCGCCAGTTCTGATGAAATTCACGTCTGTCGTTTTGTCGGTAGTTTACATAGTTTCTTGTTTGTCGGTCATGTGGTGGAGAATTTCTCCCTGAATCGTAACTCTGCGCCGAACTGTTGCGTCTGAAGTTATTCTGCCTCCCTTGATAATACTTGTTTTGATTCCCATATTGTCTGTTTCTCTTATTGTCTCTGTCATATTCATATGCGATCTTTCTCTGTAACTATTATTACTCTGCCAGTGGTTGTCATATGGGTGGTGTCTGTTTTGGTCACGATATGTGTTGTGAGAATAGCCTTGTCGTGTCCAGTTATTATTTCTTTCATCGTGGAATTGTGACAGATGTGACCTGTAATTGTTGTGCTCCTGTTTCCGCGTTCCCCGATTGTCATTGTCAATTTCCAATTCTTGTAACAGACCCTGAAAAGCTTCAATGTCATCTTTGCAACGTCCTGCTAAAATAATATGTCGTAAATGTTCAGGCAATTTGAGTAAGCAAATGCGGATGAGTTCTGAGGGGCTGTATGGGTTTGAAAGATACTGATTCTTATGCAACATGTCTTCAAAATATTTGACAAGACTGGAAAATTCAGATTGTTCGAAATGTTTCATCATTATGATACCATGCTTTACGCGGTCTTGTGTGGCTTGAGACCAATATGCTGAGAGGAAGGCATGGTAAAATTCTCCTTCACTGTGGCAATCGTGAATGACCGATCGCATTCTCACAGCTGGTTCCTTCTCCAAGTAGCCACACATAAATTCTAATCTGTGTTCTAATGACCAGTTGGGAGGGAAACAATGAGAGAATTGATGGAGCCACGCTTGTGGATGAATGTCGTTGGCAGAATTCTTAAATGTTTTGAATTTACGTGTAGTAATGAACAGCTTATAGTCATAATCATCATGTCGTCGAGTCGCATATCGGTCATTGTTACGTCGCTTCGGCTGCTCCAACTCAAAATTCGGTGCACATTGCCGATTTCTTTCACAATTTCCGAAGTGCCCTGTGTTGTTATTTTGTGTCTGTTCCATATTTCTATGTCCCTCTTCCCGTATTGGGGCGCGAGTGTCCTCTGAAATACGTAATTCTTGTACTACTTGTGCCAACTGATCTTGCACTTCCCGGATTTCTCTTTTGTACTGCGTATTGATTTGATTTTGATTTTGTTTGAATTTTCTAATTTGTTCATACTCTTCAGTGTCCATGAAACCTACAGGTGTTGTGTCATTCAGATCATCATCTACCTTTGTAGATAAGTTAGTGAACTGATCTGAAAGTTCGGCTACTTTCTCCGATAGTGTACTTATTTCTTCAGTGTGTTTTTCTGAACCAAGTTTCAGAGTATCTACTGTGTCCTTAAAGTTTTCCTGAGTTTTTGCAAGTTGCGTAACCGAATCGGTAGATGCAACTGAGTCAAATTTAGCTTGCAAGGTCTCATGATTTTCATGAACAATAATTTGCAGTTCTTTTATGGCTGCTTCGTGATTCTGTAATGCATTTTCATGCCGCGAAAAAATAGGTTGAAAATGCTCACAAATTTGTGTTTTTACGTCATTACAGACTTTTTGACATTTCGATTCAATGTTATGTAACTCAGTAGTTAAATCTTCACGTGTTTGTTCAAGTGTTTGTTCCAATGAGTCTAACTTTTTAAGATTTTGTTCCACTGTGTCTAACTTTTGAAGCTTTTGCTGTGTTTGTCTCTGATTTTGTTCCATTGTGTCTAACTTTTTGAGATTTTGTTCCACTGTGTCTAACTGTTGCTGTGTTTGTCTCTGATTTTGTTCCATTTGTTGCATTAATTGCAATAATAATGTATTAGTGTCTGGAATCTGTTTCTCTACGCTGTTCGGCAGTGCATTTGCACCGGCAACATTCACATTTTGGCAAGCAGAAAATGTGTCTTGACTTATTTGAGAAAACGGTGAGGATCCAAAACCTGAATCTACAGTATTTGCGAGATTGTTTCCTGTCATTTCGGATTCCTGAGGCGAGCTGTTGCCGACCGATCGATCGATAATGCTTCCCTGTTCTCTACATGTTTCAATGTCTACACCATTATTTGACGCCCGCTCCATTTCCCTATGCACAGTTACCAAATTACTACTTTGAATATTTGTTAATTCATTACATGGTGGCGTTAACACACTGCTTTCGTCTTCACTGTCATTTCTCAGTTTACTTTGGAGCCTAGTATTACGTTTTTCACACGCCATTATTGTCAGAGTATTTCACACGATAACAAAGAAAAGCACAATTTGAAGATCAAAAATAAGAGAACACATTAACATAGCACTGAAAATAATATCTAGTTAATTACCAGCGCAGCTGCGAAATACTTGGTGCAAATCTACATGCATGCCACAACTGTTTTACAGTACAACAATGAAAGACTGCAACTACAAAGGAGATTCTCTCTACAATTACGCGCTAGCAATAAACAAAAGCTACACTAAATACACAAACTACAAGAAAAAAAAATCAGAAGATTCCAGTGAGGTATCCTGGCAGGGTCGCCATATGAAACATCGCCTTTGAACTATTTATACACGACTGTCCTTAAACTGACACAAAATATTTTTAGCGCAACGCAATCTGACTATCAAAGATCCCTGCAAAAGAATGGCCCTGACTAACATTAAACTATACCTTTCACAAATCACTTACCTCACAAAAATCTTCGCTGCTCAAGCTACTGCAATACAGCGAGCGCCACTACTGCCAGCTAAATAAAAGATTCAAACTATGGCAGGCACTAACTACTGATAGGGATAGTTAGCAAATGAAAGATGTTAATAGAGAACAAACAATGTATTTACCTTAATATCATCACAAGTCATAATATATATATCAGTTCATGACAAATTATAAATCTCCGCCATCTCTCTCCCCACATCCACCACTGCTGGCGGCTCACCTCCAACTGCGCAACGCTACGCGCTGTTCACAGCCAGCTGCCGCTGCCCAACACTACAATTGCGAGTATTACAATAATGCAAAGCAGACACAGACTGCCCACAGCACAGCCAGTGATTGTCATACAGAGGTGGCGTTACCAATAAAAAACCTAAACAGCCTACTTACATAGAGAAAACATAAACAGCCTACTTACATAGAGAAAACATAAACAGCCTACTTACACTCTGAGAAACTCTTGAATTCAGTCGCAAATTTAGTCCGATACTCGATAATCCGGTATTTTTTCCACTAGGCCGCAGTGCGGGACAGTGTCAGATGCCTTCCTTAAGTCGGGGAACGCTGCACCAACCTGAGCCCCGTTGCCTACAGTGCTGTGGAGCTGACGGAAGAAAAGGACGAGCTTGGGAGTAGCACTGTGCATTGGTTCACATGGCTCTGAGCACTATGGGACTTAACTGCTGAGGTCATCAGTCCCCTAGAACTTAGAACTACTTAAACCTAACTAACCTAAGGACATCACACACATCCGTGCCTCAGGCAGGATTCGGCCTGTGACCGTAGCCGTCGCGTGGTTCTAGACTGTAGGTCTAGACTCGGCCACCCCGGCCACTATGGAGTATTATATGCCGATTTTTTTATCACAGTGTATATATATATATATATATATATATATATATATATATATATATATATATATATATATATGTATATATAGTGTTGTTATTGTAAGAGGATTCTCTTCAGAAATGGAAAACGTTGAGCAAATAACTCGATCAATTATTCTTTGAGTTCTTCTTGTTCTTCCAATACGCATTCATTCTTTCCGAAAAGACGTGTTTCCGCACATCCGATCCCTTTGGTCTCTATTATTTTTCTTTTCGTTTCTCTGATGTAACTTCCAATTTGTCTTCTTTGTGTCTGAAAGTGTCTCTTTCTTGAAGTCAGCTAGTCTTATGTTTCCATTATTTAGGTCCTTTCGAATTTCATCTAGCCAAGGTACCGAATTCTTGTGTGGCTACATAATCTATTATTCTCTTCGTCAATCGATTTTCTGGTAGTCGGCTGAGATGACCAAAAAATTTCATTCGCCTTTTGCTAATATCATTTTCGATGTTTGAAAACTTTTCTATTGTATTAATCGATTGTAGCATGTAACCTCCTTTGTTACGTCTTCCTGCTAGAATTTTGCTGATTATCTTTCTCTTTTCTTTTCTGATGTCTTCAAGTTGTTTCCTGTTAAGAGTTAGTGTTTCGCTTGCATAGCGGATTGCTGGTTTTTTTGATAGTATTGTAGTGTCGAATTTTTGTCCCTCTTGACATTGATTTTTAGTTGCAGAGGTTTTGGATTAACCCTAATCCTTTTTTAATTTTGTTGAGGTGATGTCGATGTGAACTGTTTCAACACCTGTCGGTTCAATGAATTCTCTAAGGTATTTAAAATGTCGGGCCCTGTTAAATTTTACAAAATTTTGTTTTCAAGCTTGCAATTTCTGTTTTTCAACAAAAGAATTCAGTTTTCTCAAATGAAACTTGTAAACCTACTTTTTCTGCACATTATTTGAGTATTTTCAGCTGTTTCACTGCCCTCTGCTTATTCTCTGTTAGTATTGCCAGGTATTCCGCAAATGCAGGATCTGGTATGTAGACATTGTCTTTGGCAACGCCCA